>NC_084952.1:3196836-3311836 GCF_949316205.1 Platichthys flesus | reverse complement strand
GATTATCACATGATCCTGGTGAAAGGATGTGGAATGAGTCAGAGAAGAACTCATCAGGTGTTGGTGCATGTTAGGAAATTCAGGAATTCTTCTCTTTTTCTTTGACATTGCAAGATTTCACCATTTCCCCCCGGGAATAATTCATGGAATCATGATATTTAAAAATATCTGGTATATTTAGGCAACTGATGTCAATAAGTGTGTTGAATTTGGTTCAGCTTTAAAGAATTTCCCAGGTAATAGATAATGACCGTCCACATTTTGAACAGCTGTAGTTCCAGATTTAAATTTACATAAAAAACCTTATAAAATGTTTTTAGCCTGAAACCCGACGGACCAGCTACAAGATGAATCGTGACCATGACACATTTGATTCAGAGCAAAAACAAATATTAGAAAAAAATCCAACCGCAGCTTCTTGTTTGCTGAGACCGATCATCTCAGTCTCGCTCAAGTTGTTTCTCACACTGTGCAAGAAGAATTGAAGCAGCTTGAGTCCTCGGTGAAGGTGTTCCACTGAAATCCCTGGAGCAAAAACATAAACACAACTTGTGTTTCACTTGGCGGCTGCACAACTTGTACTTTCTCCAGCGCTCTCATTCTAATTTGAGCTGGCATCGCTCTCGGTGCCTTTATTTACCCGGAGAGGGTTTTTTGCTGAGCACAATTGCAGCTTTTCAGGCGACGCCTCGCTTCACGTTCACACATGGGAGCTGCAGTCATCAGTTTTTATGTATAAAGAGAAATGAAGGTATTGCTCTGTCCTTTTGATGCACTCTGATGCTATCTCACCTTCGGGTGGTTATGAAACATTCGTGTGTAATCATCGCTAAATCCCACGAGGCTAACTACCTCTCTAAAATCATAAAGCATTATTGCATGGTTTTCATAATAGTGACAAACACTGTGAGGAAAGAGAGGCAAGAAAAACAACAACCCAGAAAGGTCTGTCATCTTTTCAAAAAGTCACAATATCATTTAATATAAAACACCTTTAAATTGAACATAATGAGGAAATCTTTGATCAGCAGTTCCACCGATCCACTACCACGTGACCGCTGAGGAGCTCGGCCTCGACGGCAGCCGACTTCGGCGGTACTTTCCGAGTGCACACAGAAAAGGGGTTGAAACATGCATTTACTACATTGTACAAAGTCGAAAAGCGAAAAAAAAAAACAGGAGGTCTCTTTTTTATTTTTTTGCCATTCGTGGCAGAAACGTCTCTGCCGCCTCGTGAGGGATCCGGAGGCAAAAGAGGGGGACAGTCTTGATAGGTGGGCATGTACAGAGGTGTCCATTTGTGTCCCGGCACTTAGGGGGTAAAGTGCCCTCCTCCCTTTTAGACCGTCAGCTGAAGGGAAAGCGGAAACTTGGTGTAAGGCAGGAGAATGACTCAACACATTTTAGAAAGTTACTGTAACAGCTGTTTATCTGTGAGAACCAGTGAGGCCAGTGCGGCTGCGGAGCTGTGAAGTCCACAGACTGGGTTCTGTAGCTCTGGGCAGAAACAGATAGCTGCTCTCTCTCTCTCTCTCTCTCTCTCTCTCTCCCTCTCCCTCTCTCTACACATGCTCCCCCACCATTTTGCTGGTAACGATCAATGACTGACGTCCATTCAAATGTTTCCTGTATCTATAACAATCCCATAATGCTGCTGTGCTATTTTGTCCATTCTAACTGCGGTCAACTTGATACAGACATTTCATTCCCTGCCTTATCCCCCTCTCTCTTTTCTCTGTGTCCTACGCACACACATACACACACACACACACACACGCTCACACTACAGATGCCACAGAGGTGACGGAGGTCACCTTATTGTCATCTGCCCAGGGCTGCAGGTTCTGCAGGGCGTAGAGGGAGGAGTTGTGCAGGCAGAGTGGGTCAGGCTGCAGAGGCTGGCTCAACGTCTTCTGGAAGGCTTCCTGCTGAAGCTGCAGCATCAGCCGGTTGGCCTGCTGCCGCTCTGCCTCTCGCTCCTCTGCAGTCTGTCTCCTGGGCGGACAGGGGGGGGGACAAAAAGAGAGAGGAACAGTTAGGACCTGTGTGGTGTTCATTTGCATGGGGGGAATCAATCATTGCTACATACAGCAGAACTGTTTCTTAGAGTTTGTCTCATAACATCTTAAAAGAACCGATTGTGCTTTCTTTCTTCTTTCTTCTGTCGACCAGCTAGTCTCCACTTTGGCATTTTGTCCAGCGCCATCTAGGTTTACTAAAACCTTAAGTAACTGTGTTCGGAGGAGTGGGGGGGTGGACATTGGACGGGATTAGCTGTCAATCACAAACATCAAGCTGTGATGAACACTTTAAACTATCAACACCATAAACTCGTGATGATATTTGACGCTATAAATCAAATGAGAGGTTGAAACATTTTCTTTTAAAAACCAGTGGCGTCCCCCACTGGTCATTTGAGAGAATACAGGGTTCAGAGGTTTCACAAAATGATAGTTTCACTGCATCACTAAACAAGCAGTGAGCACATGCAGCCAGTAACAGGGAATCCTAATTATAAATCATTTTCTTTTTAACGAGCCACAAGGAGACTGTCCTCAAAAACGAGCTTCTGGGAGAAGCTATTATGACCCATAGTTACATTTTATTGTATGACCTCTAGTGTCCATTGTAATCATGGCCCCAGAAGTGAAGCCAAATCATCTTGATAGCCCCCTGGTGGCTGACCGCAGTATCGGTCATAAATCACGGACCAAACAAAAAAGTTAAATTACACGTTGAAATATATATTTTCAAGTCATTTTAGGCAAAGTGTTAATTCGTTCCTGTAAGTTTGGTTTAAATTGGTTATTTGATGCTGAAAAACAGGTTGAGACGTCATTGTTTGTGTAAAATGGAGGAAGAGGAAACTCGTCACCGTCTTTGTTCACAGTCGATGGCTTTAAACATGTTATTTTATTAACCATAAGCAATTGTTTAAGCTTAACCACATGTTAATGATTGTTACCATAACTATAAAGGAGGCACTCCTGCATTATATTGGAGTAAAGGGAGAAATGTCCTGTTTGGACAATCGGGTCGGAGAGTTTTCAGACAACAAGTCAGAAAGAGCGCAGGTTGTTAATCTCTGCATTGAGTATGAGACCTCGTTTTACTAATCAATCTTTATGAAGTTAAAATGCTGACATTAAAATACCTTAACGTAGATTTTAAAAGCTATGATAAAGTCCAACTGTCAATATAAATAACTGACAGCACGATAATGTTAAGAGCATCAACGTGCAGCTGTTTAGAGTAAAAAATAACAAGAAATACAAAGGATGTTGTGTTTTTGAATGGTTATTAATGGAGGCACAGGAACCAATAAAGAAATCAAACAAACAGAAGCGGATCCAAAAAGCTAAAATCTCACACAGAATCCACAATGAAATCTGTTCCTGTTTAAATGCTGTGTGTGTTTACTGCGTGTTTGTTGAACACCTGCGCCGCTTCGCTTCGGCCCTGGGGCTACGTGACAGCTGATCAGCTTGAGTGACAGGTGCTGGCGAGGGAACGTGACTAACGCAGGGGGAGGAGGAACGGGACACTTCCAGCCTCAAGGTGAAAAGTTACATCTGTTTGTTTTCTCCTTTTCTTCTCGGCGCTCGCAGCACATGTTAACAGTAACCTACACCCCGTGTGTGGTGTCAGCGAAAAGAGAAGCACAGATGGGTGTTTCTCCCAAGATGCAACAGTGTAAATAAAGAACTGAGATAATAATCGTAGGAAAGAAAAAGGAAAAACGCGTCAAACTGCGCTTCCATTGTGATTAGAAGCAGATGAAATGCTGCTTTTGCACATAAATAGTTTTTCTAATCTACTTTCTACTCGCTAATTACATTGTTCTCTGATTTGCATGACAAGAAAAAATCTGCATCAACATATATATTATGAATTAGACCCTTTTCTGAAATTACTTTGACGTCGCTATAATAAAAACAAATCGCAATAAGCAAACAGCTGCTGTCAAAAGTCAACAACAACAACAACGTACAAATTGGCAGGAAAGAGTCGCAGGCGAGCACACCTTCTCAAACAACTCTTTCATACACGCCGAGCCTCGCATCCATTAGCCACACATTATTGTTAACAGCATTATGATAATCTCATTGGCTGCCTGTTGATTCGATCATCCTCTTGTTACGAGCGTAGTCGTCACGCAAAGACATCCCTCATGCTCGTCCCTCATCAGGTGCACACCGCAGGGAGAGGCATAAATCTCTGCTAAACTGGTGGGGGGGGGGGGCTGAAAAACGTGTTAAACCGATTCCCTGGTTCCTCGTGCGACATGTCATTCAGTCCCGGATCCAGAAAATTCACAGCTAATACGTCTCATAAGAGGGAAATCATATTTTTTTTAAAGCAATACAGGCTGTGATTGGTGTTATTTTACGTTATCAAACCAAATCTCAATGTCACCGTGTATTTAAGACATTAAATCAACCTCTAAATGTTAAATAGACGTAAACACAGTTTGGTTTTAAGTGATTTCTGTCCACATGAGATTCAAAACTAATTATAAAAAGCTTTAGGATCATTTAAACATTAAAACCCTTTATGTAATTTAGTTGGTAATGTGCCTTTGAATCATGCGTCCTGGCCCTTTAACTAAGGGCAGGGCATCGTAATCAGATTTCCTCCTCATTTACGTCCAAATGGCCATAAACAAGAGAGAGAGTGGAGTTAAGCTGTGTGTGTGTGTGTGTGTGTGTGTGTGTGTCTGTGGACTTGGCAGTCAATTCCTCCTGTGAGTGTTCCAGTATTGCTTTGGACAGCAGTTTTCTTAAAAGGCCTTTCAGGAGGCTCACAAGTGATTGTGCTTGGTCAAGCGAACTGGCCTCGACTGGCAGCTACGCTAAGCAAAATAGGTGTCGTGTTGTGCGACGCCCCGGATGTCGACCATCTTACTCCATCGAGCGTTTGGGACCCGGAGCAAAACGGTAACACTTTCACTGCTGTCGATTTATGGCACAATACCCCCCCCCCCGACCAGCCGGCCTATGAAGAATCCATCAAGACCTGTTTGTTCTGCTCGAGTCAAACTAGTGAGACACACACAGAAATGAGCTTCTGAATTGATTCTTACCGCCATTTTGTCCGTCTGTTCTGAAACCAGGTCTTGACTTGTGCGTCCGTCATCTTCAGGGCCTTGGCCAAGGTGGCGCGCTCGGCCGAGGCCAGGTACTTCTGGCGGTGGAAGCGTTTCTCCAGCTCGCAGATCTGCACCCGGCTGAAGGAGGTGCGAGGCTTTTTCCTCTTGGGCGGCGTCCGGTTCTGGTAAGGGTGGCCGATACGCCGGGTCACGGAGAAAGGCGAGAGGGCGGCTGAAAGACAGGGAGGAAAAACTTTAGGATTTATTAGACAAATAGATAGTTTGGTTTAGTTATTCATTAAAACCCTGTGTGTGTGGTGGATTAGAGCTTTAAACATTATTCATATACGTTAGTGTTATCAATAAGGTTACTGGAAGTAGTTGGGGTGATTGGACCTAAAAGGTTGAAGATTAATGTCCGTTCGTGTTCCCGGTTATTTCCATTTCTAGCCTGCAATGATCTGTGCTTCTGGAGACTGAACTTATTTCCCCTGAGCCTTTCTTTGTAAACACTCCTTTCGTTCTCCAGGCCTTGTTTGGATAAAATTATTGTCCAGTTCGTCTTAATTTCTGGAAAAAGCCGGCAGTGGTTTGTTTGTAAGAGAAGAAGGTCAACGTGATTACAACTACAAATCTCCTGCCAGGGTTTGAGAAGCAAGCAGCACAATGAGTTGTCTGGTCAGGACGTCCAAGGAGAAGACAAGAGGGACGTTTAGAACATCTGAGACTCAGAGTTAGATGATGACTCGACCTCTTATACCTTAAAGGTCATTAATAAAGTCACAACGAACGAGAGGGATGCACTCACAGATCATGTGTGACACAAATGGGTGAGGTGAGGGAGGAGGTTGAGAGGGGGAAGGGGAGCAGGGGGGTGGACTCACCTGGGCAAGCCCCCTTTGGGAAAGGATAGTCTGCTAGCAGGCCACTGCCGTCTCGCAGGTGAGCGAGCTCGGGGTAATAGCATTTAGCTAACGTCTCCACAGTGCTCCAGACTGGGACCCTGCCGATGTCTCCCTTGGGGAGATGACAGAGGGACCCGGCCCCCGGCCCCCCTGTGGCCTCTCCAATTCGGCTCTCCTCTGCCTGCTCCCCTAAAGGAAAGGGACACACAGTAAGGTCCCACATCTGGAGCACAACAGCAGTGGCGGCGGCCGCCAACGCCGCCGCCGCCGCCGGGGAGGCACCGGCGCTAAGCAGCTAATCACATGAAGGAGGCCAGAATGATGAACAGACTCTGCTTTAATGTTATTTACCACTGGTCTCTCAAGTTAGCATTTGGAGAGACTAGGCTACACAATGACATATCGCCCATTTGGAAAGAATAAGTGACGACTGCAGGTTTACAAGGATGAATAATCAGAAACAGGAAGTGAGGGTCATCTGATGACGATGTGATAAAGGTCAACACATGATTTAAAACCACTGTGATGAGTTTAAACCTCTGGAGACAACGTCAGTTATAATATCACAGACTTTCATCCTCACAACCTGAACAGTAAAGAGGAATTTCAACATACAACGGTCAAACATTTGTTATTAAAGCTTGTTTGTGTATTATAACTGTATTTTCCGCTGCTTTCTCATTGTGTCTTTTCAAAATAAGATATCGTCCATTTGAGAAAAAACTAGCATAGGTTACAACAATAAATCTAGCACAAACAAGTCGGCCAATCAGAAACAGGAGTCAATGAGAGTCGTTTTCGTGATTTAGGAGGAATTAAATTCAAACATTAAAAAAATTTTGCACACAATATCTTCCATACAACATCAAACATTTATTATTAGAGTTTGCAGCAATAACCCAGATAGTTGCTGGTCTTAAATAACAATTGCTGCTTGGTCATTGTGTCTTTTCAGAACAGTATGAATCCACATTTATGGTTTTCTCCTCTCTGAGCCTCGCTGGCCCGGTGGTTCACTTTCACATATCACTGTATCTGGGTATTAATAACAACTTATCTTCTGCATCATAAAATATCTATGAATCCTGTCTATTTTGTCAGCCATGGGTAAACAGAAGATCGATAGATGTAACCCGATCGTTTTTGGCCATAGATCCACTCCCCGGCCACATTCTCAACTTGAAGCCGAATGGAAATCAACCAAAGAAAAAAACATCTCCTCTCTGTGTGTGTCTGTGTGTGTGTCTGTGTTGTTCCTCCCCAGCAAGCTGTCGAGCCTGCTGTCTTACAGGGTGTTGATCTGTTTTTGTTTTGTCAGAAAAGCTCACCAGGAGCCAAAATTAATATGAAAACATCTGCATAGGTGTCCCCCGAGGGCCACGTGCTGCTACTGCTGCTGCTCTCAGAGTTTCAGAGACCTGAAAATTAATTTGCCACCACGACGATGACAATTTGGATTGGAGATGGAACACGAGGCCATTACGCGCTCAGCGGTCGTTTCCAGGGAGCTGCCGCCACCCCCCTGGTGGTGCTGAACACGAGCGGCAAATTGAGGCGTACACAAGCAAATGATTTGTGTCGTAAAGACAAATAGCTGCAATGTGCTGTTTACAGTAGAGGTCACATAACGTTACCTGATTGGAAAGGAGCAAAACTGATTTAACTTTTATTGTCTTTTGTCTTCTGCTGCTCATTAATGTTATTAACCTACTAATATTGTGATTACATTATTATCAGATTTCACATTATATGTTGCTCTAAAGCTTATTAATAGTTAAAAATACATATGAACAGGCATCTATGGCAGATCCAATTTATTTGATGGCCCATATGTTTGTGGATATGCATCAATATGGACTTATATTTTACAGAATAAACAATAGACAAAAAAGTTTATTTTCTATATTATTTTCAATATATTCTGTTGATTATAATAAACTGTAAAATACCAAACCTTGCATTTGGTTTGATCTTAGGAATCCTTGCCAATTTTTTTATGTACAGTCTATAATGGCAGATTAATCAGTATTGGTAATTTTCGCTCCTTCATATTAGTATCAGCACTCGCACCTACAAATCCATATCGGTCAGACTTGAATCTATATTTACACATAAGTTTATAAAGTGACAGCAGCTGTATAACTGCAGCAGCTCTCCAGCCCTCAATCGTGACCTTTCTGCTCTGCACGATTTTAAATCTCCTTCTCAGATTCTTGTGGCGACCTCTCTATGGTGTTCCTGTCGTATATACATATATATATACATTTAAACACAGTCATAGTTATTTCTGGATGACTTCTCATTGCCCCAAACACTGTGTGCAGCCTCACTGGTTCCGTGCTGGGAGCCAGCAGGCCTGCTGTGGCTCCCAGCGGCAGGTCGAGTGGAATAAATACTGCATTACACGGCTATTTCAGGCCATCTGCAGGCGGACTAATGGACCAGGCCCATACGAGCAGGTTCAGAGGCAACATGCAGCAGGAACCTGCAGCTGCAGCTTCACTTCATGTGCAGAACTCTGATCGATATCCAGAGGACGGTACGGATACTTTAGCAGTCACGTTTAATGTTGTGACTTGAGGTGTAAGACTGAGACTGTCCACTCATGAATCATGCATCAGGTTTACTTCTTTGCCATTATTATTGTAAACTGCTGTTTGTGTATATATTTATAACAACAATGATTTAAAAACCGAGCTTGAATCCAAATTAAAAACACTGCTCCTGCATCAGACCATATTCCTGCACGTATATGTATTTTAATTGTATTTTCAGCTACTTTGCCCTTAGACCTTTTCAAAAAGAGATATTCTCCATTTGTCAGTCATTGAACAACATGAATCGTAGTAGAATTTAGTATTCTTATAATATATAATATATTTATATAAAGGACTCTTCTGTCTTTACCTTCCACTATCAAAAAAATACCCAGCAAAACATTATTACATATAGGTATAATAAAATACTACAATACTAAAGGTACCGAGGAGAATTAAGGCCATACGAAAAAAACACCATAAAGGTCAGACCTCTTTAAATTTCATAATAAAAGTCCAGATTAAAATATTACAGGCAGCTTACGAAGCACATGTGTCATTGCAAAGATGATAAATTACATATTGTTTCTGCAGAGACTAAATCCAGCTAAAGAAAGAAACTGCTTCTTACATCAGTATTTTCTATAAAAGCTCCCATAATGAAATAACACTTAAATATGTTTCTTGACCATTAATAGTTTTCCTGAGCAACGTGGAAAACAGTTAAACAGCTAATGGAGCGTCTGTGTAGAGGAGACATTCACAGGCTACCGGACAATTAAATGTGTTTTAAAAAATAAATAAAGAAGAAAATAATAAATTAAAAGCCTGCCCAAAATGCTGCAAATAAAAAAAACATCACCTGAGTTTTTATTCACCTCCACGAAATTGAAGAAGCGAAAAGTGCTGTAATACTAAATCTGCTGCCTGGATAATACAATTTAACATAAGCATATCAAAAAAATAAAATGCCACCGTGGAGAATATGTTTCCCATAATAAAACCACTTATACTTAATAACACTTCTCGGTGACAGCGCCTCCCTTCCCCTCTGCGGATATTACCTCGGTAGCAATCTAATAAATATATCCGTGAAGGATTCTAAAGGGGATATTGAAATATAACATGAACATATATTGCTATTTATTACACTATACGGGACACACGGGCGGGCACGCGCAGTGTGGTGTCACAGCAGGGGGAGCAGGGGCACGTGCGGGAGCTAGGGCACGAGGGCACGAGCGGAAATAAAATCGCGTTGTTCTGCTTCCAACGCCATAAAAACTCAAACTGAGATTTAATGCGCAGAACTGCAGCTTTAATTAGGTTTTTATCGCTGCTGGGCGACATGATGCCAAGATTATTACATTAAAGTTGGACATTATCATCATCATTATTAGACCAAAATGATATAAATGATATTGTTATTATTATCCTTATTATTATTAGTCGTATTATTATAATTAATAATGGTACTTTGAATAGTCTAGCTGAATTAAACAGCCTCCTATCACTGAAGTTGCTAATGGCCTCTCGGATATGACCTATTTATCATTAATAAATATAAATACGAACTTGTCCTCACTACGACCTCATTATTTAAAATATTTTATTTTATTCTTTTGTATTTATTGATTGATTAGAATTGTAAATCATAATAGAACCGACTTCATCTTTCTCCTTCCATTTTATTAAAAAACCTGACCGAGCACAGAACTCGGCTTTAAAACAGGACTATGGCCAAAACTTTAGTTATAATAATTACACTGTGGTGGATTTGAAATTATTACAATAGTCATAATCAATTCCAAAGTAAAAGATAAAGTCACATTCATGTATCTTAAAACAGTGGCAAAAAAGAAAAATCATGCAATTCAATTAAGTTGAATAAAAATACTTTTAATTGATGTTTTTTGCTTTGTTTGCTTTCATTAAATAATATTGTGTTAATCAGTTGCGATAAACATTTTGAGTGTTGAATGATACTTCTTCTATTACTATACTACTACTACTAATAATAATAATAATAATTATAATAAAAAGCGACGTTTGGGATAATAATAAATAAAATAAAATTTAAATTAATGCATTTAGGTCCATGCGTAAAAAACAGAGGGGCTTTCCTAAACATGAGCTTTGTGGAAAACGTGTCCTATTTTTAGTTGTGGATTAAAGTGATTCCATTAACGTCCAAATCTAAATCCACCGATAAAACCTCCTGTGATGTAAAACATGAATTCAGACCATAAGCACCAGAGAGAGGGATAAGACAAATGTGAAATAACCTAAACACTAACAACACGTCCATGTTCGCTGAGATCTTTCAGAAACGTGTTCAGCTGTTTGTATTCTGCTCTGGTTTCACGTTGGAGAGAAAAACAAGAAGCAGAGACAAACGATTCAAATGTTCCATCAGGACAGACGAGGGTCGATCTGATTTACGGCCTTTTATAGAAAACAGAGCAGGCTAATTCTGGACTGAGTGTCTGTGTCTCCCTCTCTGTGTGTGTGTGTGTGTGTGTGTGTGTGTGTGTGTGTGAGAGAGCTGCAGATCTTTGGCTGATCAATACAGTGGAAAGATATAAGCTGCGAAATAATTACAGCGACACAAAGCTGAGAGAAATTAAACGAGAGGCCCTCGGTGACTATGAGTAAAATTGATAAGCCTATTTACACCGTATCTTTTTGCAGTTGACATATCGTCCCCCAGTATTTAATAATTAATCGGTGAGAAGGAACGGAATAGTGAATATTTAATGTGTACAGAGGTTGGGGGGGGGGGGGGGGAGGAGTGTGTGTGTGTGGTGTGAGGTGTGTGTGAGGTAGAGTGTGTACGTGAATGTGAAGTGTGTACGTGCATCTTCAAAACGATGAGGTCATGAGAATATAAAAATGTGGAGCACCCCCCCCCCCCTTCTCCTCTGAAATATGAATAAATAAGACCAAACATTGTGTTCTAGCTTAACTTAACATGAAGACAACAATGATAGCAAAGAATAGAATAATATGTCTAATAACATTTTACTTTTATGTTATGAGTTATTTCTCCACATGTCTTTATTTGAATTGATGCATTCTGGGAGAAATATGAGACAACAGATGGAAATGTGCATTTTGGAACAAAAAATAATCATTTATAATCTACATTAGAATCGATGTGTTCTGTCCTTAAAAACTAACAATTAATTTAAGAAAGATGATTTTTATATGTATTTTTGTGATTGTTTGGTTTTACACCAAATATACAAAAGCACATGGATAATACTAATTTACAAAAATGCTATGATTGAGTTTATAAAAACATTATGCATGTAATAATTCAAGTGGGATCATGTAACTTAGTGTCTTGTTAAAATATGTAACTATGCATATTTCTGTAGTTATGTTTATTTCTAATTTGTCATGTTTTTAGTTATTTCTTTACATTAAAAGAGGAAGTTGAAATCTAAAGGTGATTTAGAGGAATTAAATTAGGTATATTTACAGTCTATTAAGCGATTGCTTTTTATTATGGTTTTAATGGAGTTATGCTATTAACTAATATATGCTGCTGGTGGTTTTTCTTTTAACCTTTTCAAATTCAAAGAGAAATAATGACTTATATTTCGCAATATAGAAAAAATCTGAAATAAAATGTTCTTTAAGACAAGCTGTGTAATTATCCACTATAATAATAATAATAACAATAGACTTGAACGTGTCATTCACTGTTACAGTTATGACTCATCTTCCTCTTTCTCGATTGCTTCACAGAAGAAAAAAAAATCATTCATCCTCGTGAAAAAAAAAGAAAGAAAGAAAACCAGGGGAACGTCGTTATCCGTCATCTGCTGTAAATGGAGAGTGATGGTCCAATACTGATTCATCAGCGTGTCCATGTCAATCTCTGCACTCGTTCATCAGGCTGCCCTTCCAGCATAACACAAGTGACTATGTTGTGTATGTGTGTGTTTATGTGTTTGTGCATGAAGCATTCGTTCTAGATTAAAAACCCTACATGTGAAATCACCACGCTGCAGTCTGTCCTGTTCAGGCCCCAAGTTCAACTCAACCGGCCAGGAGACACTTTACAAAAAGCAAATGTCAGGAGGATCAGGACATCACAAAGTGAGCCTGCTCTGTCACGAGGAACATTTCATTCTAATCACTCATCGTCCTTCTAATCTGTGCGTAATTTGTGCGTAAAACGCCTGAAGAAGGTTTCTCCTCTGGCCAACATCTGTATTAATGACACACACTGATCATGCAGCTGTTGCAGGAGGAAACTTTCACTGTACCTGTTAGTCTCTCCTTGGCAAACCTCCTGCTGCTCTCCATCCACGGGAAGGTGAAGTTGGCCGAGTTGCCCATCCCCATACCGGGCACCGAGGCGATGCCGGGTCCGATGCCCGGCGGATGCCCTGAGGGGGGCGGATGCGGCGCGGCGGCGACGGAGGACGGAGGCGGCGGCATGGGTCTGTGCGCCGGCACCCGGATCACCCCGCCGGCGCCACCGCCCGAGTTCACGTTAACGTTCATGTTCATGTTCATGCTGACGTTCATGTTCATGTTGACGTTGTAGGAGCCGGCCAGACCCGCCGCCGCCGCCATGGAGCAGGCCGGGTTGTAGACGCTGTTGTACCCGTTGCTGTAGACGTTGGGGGCCAGCGCGTAATCCGGGTCGCCGTTGGTCCGGTTGGGCAGCATGCAGCCGCTGGACTGGTCCGAGCTGTTCAGGATCTGGTCGATCCCGAAGCTGATGGGCTCATGCTGCTGCTGGTGCGTCTGGTTCACCTCCTCGATCCCGGTGTGCTCCATAGTTCTGTCGGTTTTACGCGCGTGTCAGTATATTCACAGACGTGTGTTTGTAATCTGGCAATTCACGCCTTGGGGTGGGGGGGGGCAGAAATCACTGTTTGTGTGTTTGCTGCAGAACTGTGCGGTTGTTTCTGTCTTCGAGCATCGAGCACAGGCCTCTTCTACTCCCAGGAAACCAATAACGAGTCCGGCGCGGTCCAAAATCTGCCCATTACTTCTGTCCAGCAGCGGCATCGGGTGTTCCCTAAATTAAATGCCTATCCGTCGGGCTAAAAAAGAGCGTATCCATCCTTCACTGCGGGTTCTCTCCCCGTGAACTACACACAAGGAAACCTAACAACCGGGGGGGAAACAACAGAGGATTATCCGGAGTACTTACAGACAACAAACATCCCTGCTTTTTTTTAAGAGGGGGACGCGGTTCTCTGGAGAGACTCGAAGCGCTTTGTTCGCTCTGCTCTGGCTGAGACCATCCACGGGCAGGGGGCACGGCAGAATGCCCGCGGGCTCGTCACATCAGAGGCACAAAACCAGTGGAACCAGGAGACGCTGGGAAACGCGGCGCTGACCTCGCAGGGCTGGATGTTAATTGAAGGTGAGAGCGTTGTGCCGACTGGAGGAGCGCGATTCAGCAGGTGAGACAACCCTCTGCGTAAAAGCTGCCATTCGGTCATCCAGCCAAACCTCCCTCCCTCCCTCCCTCCCTCTCTCTCCCCCCTCCCTCCCTGCTGGTAGGACAGTTGTTTTGCTCCGATGTCTTAAAGAAACAGCAGCTTCTTTTTTTTGTCTCGTTCTTTTCTGCAGCGTTTCAGGAGCTTTAGTGCGTTTTAGTGGATCTGAGGCCTGAGACGACTCTTTTTTTATAACGATACATCATCTCTGTTATCGAGAAAGCTCACCTTTTACATCAAATTCACAGTTTGGTCTCGTGTTGAAATTGTATATTCATTAAAGTTGTATGTTCACAGGCTACATGATTTATTAATGGACTTATTACCACTAATGTACATGTGACTCGGCCTCTGTCGTTTGCTGTAGGATTATTAGAAAGCGAGATATTGACTCTGCAGGAAAAACCGATTAGCCTTCACAGACTGACCATTGAAGAACTGATCATTCAAGAATATATATTTATACATGTATAATGTTAATAAGGCATTAATAAATTATATATATATATACTGTTTACATTAAAATAAAGTGGTTTCATGTGCAGGAACCTTTAGTTAATAGATACAAAACTAATTTACACCATTCCTCGTGTCAGTTGTGACATGTTTGTACTGAACAGACCAAATATATTATTATTATCATTATTACTATTAGTAGTAGTAATAGTAGTAGTAGTAATAGTAGTAGTAGTATTACTATTAGTAGTAGTAGCAGTAGTAGCAGTTGTAGTAGTTATAGTATTAGTACTGTTATTAATATATTTATTGGGATTGTTATTATGACTATTATTATTAGAAGTAGTAGTAGTAGTAGTAGTAGTAGTAGTGGTAATAGTATTAGTATTGTTATTAAAATATTTATTGGGATTGTTATTATGACTATTATT
Source organism: Platichthys flesus (assembly GCF_949316205.1). Classification (NCBI taxonomy): domain Eukaryota; kingdom Metazoa; phylum Chordata; class Actinopteri; order Pleuronectiformes; family Pleuronectidae; genus Platichthys; species Platichthys flesus. Next base: position 3,296,950 of record NC_084952.1, on the reverse strand, counting down.
ATTAGAAGTAGTAGTAGTAGTAGTAGTAATAGTATTAGTATTGTTATTAATATATTTATTGGGATTGTTATTATGACTATTATTATTAGAAGTAGTAGTAGTGGTATTAGTAGTCCTATGAGTAGTATATGTTGTGTTTATCAGGTTTATGATGGAAATACAAGATTGATTTTGATATTTATGTGATATTTATCTTATTCTCCATCTTGTCTGACTCTTGCTGAGTTTCAGTATTTTTGTGTTGTGGTTTTCTGGGGGGTTTCTTTGTGTGTGAAACCGTTTGCAGCACAGCCCCGGTGCGGTGTTCTGGTTCGGAGCCTCACGCGGAGGCCTCTGGAGAACCCTCCACTTGATGAGCTCCGGTTTGGGATCTGGCTGCCACACAAGAGGAAGGCTCCGTGCTGCTGGACGTGGTTCGGTTTCAGAGCCTGACAGCAGGTGAGGCACCTGAAGGCAGCAGTGAAGCCCAGTGTCAGTGCAATTAAAGGATGCCACACACTCAGGGGCCCCAACGGAGCTCGTGCGAGGAGGCCCCCGGAGTTTCCTGGCACCAGAGACCAGGCACCGATATCTCGGACGCATCAGATCCTGCAGGAGGATGAACGGTGTCCCCTTGTTCTTAAAGGCGGGTTACGTCAGTAGTACAGTACAGACAATACCAGACATGATCCGTTCTTGCGTGTGCGTATCCGTGTATGTGCGCGCCAGACTGAAGCAATAAGCTGTTGCACTGTTACGCACAATGAAGCAATAAATCCAGTGATATTGACGGAAGTGTGTGCAGCGTATAGAGGCCTGATTTAAACCCACTGGTAGATAGATAGATAGATAGAGAGAGAGAGAGAGAGAGAGAGAGAGAGAGAGAGAGAGAGATAGATAGATAGATAGATAGATAGATAGATAGATAGATAGATAGATAGATAGATAGATAGATAGATAGATAGATAGATAGATAGATAGATAGATAGATGGATAGATGGATAGACAGATAGATGATAGATGGATGGATGGATGGCTGGATGGATGGATGGATAATTAAACCGATGGACAGTAACTGGAGTCGGATCCAGATGTGAACCGCGGATGGTTTAACCTTTTCGCGCCCGGAGCGACGACGCGCGTCGCCGGGGTCTCAATTCAATAAAGGTGAAAAATGGCTCATAATAAAAGCGCGACACGGGGAAAAACGAATTTAATATATCACCGTTTTATTACGCACTTATTTCACTTTCTGTGCGAATAAAGATATCTCTCAACTGCACGAGGTGGCTAGAGGGAAGCATAAAAATCAATTGTGTGAATTCAGGGCCATATCAATAACGGTGCGGGGACGGGAGTGTGCGCGGCTGCTATTAAGGCCTGTTTATATTTGCGCGTTGCAGGGAAATGAATAGGGACGAGAGGACGCGCCGAGCCGCGGATCAGTTTACTGACAACGTAATTGGCCGTTTATGCAAAACCGTGAAGATGGACGAGCAGGAAGCGGAGACACAACGCGAGGGAGGCTCTGCAGGACAGCGCGTCTCTGACAGGGAGAAGTCAGCTGCTCCACAGAACCACTGTAACCAGTTTACACCGTGACTGGCAGGGATCACGCACCGGGACACACGTGCACACCAACAGGAACAGGAGTCTATAGATGAATGTGTAATGCGTTGTGTTGTTATATTCTGTCGTGCTCCATAATGTTGGAGGTTTCATGGGCTTCTTGTTTTTATTTTTGCTCTTGGAAAAACACTTTGTGGTTGAGTTTGAAAAGTGCTTTATAATAAAATGTTATTATTCTATTTATTATTAATAATAAGAAATAACTGCAGGGTTTTAGTATAACACAACACACAACCATCTCTGTCTTATTGTACTGAGCTGCACTTTATACCGTAACTTATATTTATAATGGTCATATTCCTAGTTGTTGATGACATTATGTATTCCCATTGTATTCCATAACATAGAAGACAATACAATTTGATTATTGCTTTTTTATTTATTTAAAGGCCAAAATAATTTAAAGTTTAAGAGTTTTAAATGGTGTTTTTAAGGTTTATTTATGTATGTGAATAGTTTGATGTCACATGGTTTTTGAAGGTGTCCTGAGCTGCAGCTTCAAACCAACTGTGCATTAATTCCATATAAGCAGGTAAAATGATGATTATTTATAAATATATATATACTTCTATAGATGTGAAAGTAAAATATTCATTTGTCAACACAATGTGAATCTGTCTTTACCGGTTCTCACTACAAAAGTTGGTTTTATTACTGTTTTAGATTTGATCAATTTGCTGATTCAGGTTATTTCTTATATTTGTACCCAGGGCTGGAATTTTTTTTTTTGAATTACCCAACATGTGATATTTCTTTAAATATCCGTGTTGAATTTTGGTCTAAACTAAAAATAACCCCTCCAGGTCACATCGCGAGGCACATGTTGTGCTCATGTGAGTCGAGGCCCTGCATGTGCACGATGGGAGGATCTCTGGCAAACATGCTGTTCATCTGAAAACCTCCTATCATCAGGAGCAATATCCCAGTCGTCTTCATTGAGGCTGACAACCGGAGCTTCGACTCAGTGACGAGCAGAGTTTCTCGTTTCATTATTCTCAACAGTCGAGGATGTTCACAGTGATGAGCCTCTGTTCTCCTGAAGCGCCCGGGAATTGGAATTAGTTTGGAGGAGTTATCTGATTTCTAATGTGCAGCCTCCTTCAGTGGATCTAAACAACTCTACACGGGGTAGTTTGGAGTTTTTGTGCAAATACTGTTCAATTAATTCAAATTTTTCAATAATTTCTAATCAGATATATCCTTTTTCCAAATAAAAGTATTTATTTCCCTTTTCCACCACCACATAGAGCCACCAAAAATTATTTATCCACATAATATTCAGCTAAAATGTGATTTAAACACCCTAATGCACCCCTTGAATGCACATTCACATAATTCTGATAAGAGAGACACTATTTCTACATGTAATGAGACGACCCGGTTTGAACCACCACTCTTCCTCTTGCTCTAAACGCTTGTTGAAGTGTCTTCATTAGCTGTTTGCTCGGTTTCCCCACATCCCTCCGTCTGTTGCCGCGGCTGCAATCGCCCGCTTCTCCCATCAGGATCATTAAGATTTTATCTGATGAGCTGTAGCTGCAGAACGGATGAAGAGGATTTAAATTGTTATTATTTTTAAATAAAGATCTCTGACTTACTCCGGGCTGCTACAATAAAGCTGGTTATAATAATAACAGAGCGACCAGAGGTGCATACATACTGTATGTGCGGGATTTAAACGCAAACATGACACGAGGCTGTGCTGGATCGTAATCAGCAATTTTACTAATGCAATAAAAAGCCATTGCCAATTAAGGTGGAAGAGGGGGGTACACATACACACACACACACGCACACACACGCACTGTCTCAATATGAAAGCCCCTCGCTGACTTTGCCCAAAGGCGTTGTCTATGGTTGCCGGCTGTGCGTGATGAATCGTTATCTCCAGGCAACGCTGCTCGTCTGGGTAATAAAGTACCAGCAAAGCGGGGACAAAAGGAATTTGTCACAGTTGCCTCCTCGATATATTAGTGACCTACCGGTCGCTTTAGCTTTCATTGGGGGCGAGAGGGTGATGGTGGTGTGGGGGTGGTGGTGTGGGGAGGGGGGGGGGGGCTGCACACCAGATTAAAATGAAAAGAGAACAAAATAAGAGAGGGAGCAAAAGGAAAGGTGCGGATGTAATGTTAAGTAATGAGCCAGGAGAGGTTCGGTTCAGAGGCAATTTCAAAACAAAAAGCAGAGTGCAGACCTCCTGCAGGGAAGACGAATACATCTCACTAAACTTCTTAAAGAAGGCCCAACACTCAGTCCGGCTGGTTGGAACCGTTTTACGCACAGTTTTTACGCATGGCGCGCAAAGCCAATAGGAACTGTGACTCTTGAGAACTTGAATTAATCAAACACATGATCACTCATATATTCACTAGTTAACAGGATATTTATGTTTTCTTAAGGATTTTAATTGTTCTTCCTAAAAGTGTAGGATCATTTAAAATGTCTAAACATATTAAAGATTACTTACAGACACAATGTCTACATAATAGTATTCAGTTATGTGTTTATATGTATTAATCTATAGGGATTGGAGATCTATATCGTTTCGTCAAAACTAAATACAAAAAATTTAAGTTGTTTTCTTCACTTGACCAAAACTATAACATCATCAAAAATAAACTTGTAAGTAAAACTCTCCTTGTGCAAAACACCCACATTCCAAATACAGGTGTAGTATTATTTTATAATGTGTGAAAAAACTAAATGCCTGAAGGAAGTACAGTATTTAAGTCTGTTGTGTGATTAGTTTGTGTTAAACCTGTTTGTTATTGGTCACATTAATGCTCAGTTACTGTTTCTGCTTGAAGACGTGACGATGCAAAAATCTATCAATCAATCAATGTTACTTTCGATTTCCCCCACATGTTGTCGACAGGAGCTCTGGCCTGAATCTGACTCGTAGACTAAACATTTCACTGATTCACGAGCATCGACAGAAACATCCTCACGTGGTTAAACTCCCGCAGAAGCTGTCATCTCGCTCGTTCACGTGTTTTCCTTTGAAAAACACTTGTGACAGCAGGGGCGTCCGATAATGGATGTCTACCCGCTAAGCTGTCCGATAACGGACTCGTTTGCATTGGTGCCATCCAGGATGTGGAAGTTTATTGTGACGAGGTCTGTCATCGATGAACCCCCTGACCTCACCCACCTCACCCACAACCTCAGCCCCTGTTTGGCTCTGCTGCCACAATGTTGAATGTCACAATACACGCCCAGAAAACTTCTTATGCTTTATTATACGTTAATTTATTCTCCAACATCTCTTTTCAGGGATTTCAGAAACTCTCCAGCTCCATCTTCCCCCTGAAACATGTTTCTACAGATCTATTTTTTCCTCAATTCATTCCTCCCCTGCTCGATAAACACTTTTAATTTAATATTTTTTCTGAGCAGTTTAATGTCCTAACATAAAAGTCTAAACACTACCTGAACGAAAATAATAACAATAAGAGGGATTTTAAATGAGATTCACTCCAGGGCCGGACGATACAACCGAGAACAGAATCTAAATAAAGATTTATTTTATGTTTGAAGACATATTTTTGCTCCTGACTGAAGCTCGTGGTTTTAAACTCTTCTTCATGAGCAGAGAACGAAAAACACCTGATAAACAGCAAACCATTCAGAGGTAGAACAATGCACAATATATTGATTCATACTGAGACAATCATATATTTGCTATTTATGAAAATATATACTGTGATAAGTACCGATGTTGATATAATCTATAAAATATGGTGTAATTTTCATAACGTCAATAGTTCCCAGAGACATGACCAGTACGTGTATGCCCTGTAAACCATTAGAAATCAATGGTGTAAACCAAACAACCCATTTTGTGATGTTTAATAATCAGTTGTTGACCATTTAAGTAATTCTACGGTCACATGACCTCTCACTGAAGCAGATGGAGTCACTGACACACTGTTCTCGTAAAATAACCCAGTGTTGATGCAGTCACCACAATTTCATGGTACCGACATAAACATATCTTTATGGAGCTGCCAGCTTGAGACTCACGTTATGACTTTGTAGACGTGGTTTTGGTTTTAATGGTTCAAGTGCATCAGATCCATTATCAGAGCGTGGCTGTGATGCAGGAAACATTCTGAGGAACAAGCTTTTTACTTAAAATAAGTGTTTTCTTGTTCTGTAAACAGAAACAGGTAAATTTCACGGTTATGCAGTTTTCCTGCATGTTTACTCAAAACCTTCAGAACCCTGATGAGGGCACAGAGGCCAAAACCTGTCAGGAAACAACCAGGTGGGAAACAGACGTTAACTCGGCTTCTGTCTCGACACGTTTGTATGTGAAATAGGACTTTTGTATAAAAGGAGTCACACATGGAGATTAATCAAACCAAAATCTAGAGATATTGATCCAGACAACTAAACTTGATATAAAACTTATAATCTCCTCCTCGGTTCTTTAACAAATCCTTGAATTGCCGTTTCCAGCCAGTAACTCTGGAAAATGTCCATAAAATTGGGTCCAGAAACTTTCCAGTTTTCCTGATAAGACACGTTCACAAGTACAGGAAAATGTCGGGAACATTCAGTTGCGGGGCGGAGCCTGCAGGGGGGAGGAAGTGACGTATATCAATCTACGTGTTGGCTCTTATTTCTAATTCTTAAGACATTTGCATTATCCAATTTCGCAAGTGAACCCTCGAATCGGGTTCTTTGGTGAACTTTGACATTTGCAGCTGACTCGGAAATTTGCATTCTCACAAACAGCCCATCACAAAAATTTCAGGAAAACATCTGGGAGCTCAGTACAGATTTGAAAGCAGCTGCATCCTGCAGAACCAATTTTCTTGAGAGTGTGACCAACCACCAGGGTTCTGTGTTTGTAGGAAGCATCACTTTATATTGTTGAACCTTTGTATTCTCAGAGTGTGGATCCTCCACAGAAACCCTTCAGAAGGAACCATTGTGCTGGCCGGGGACCCTCTTTACTCGGAGTGTGGAATTACATTATTCTGCATTTGGAGGGTTCAGTCCTTGACTCTTCACTTCGCCCCGGGGGAAAACCTGGCGCCTCCTGCCCGGATCAGACGACTCGCAACTGGACGGAGAGGAGGAGGAGGAGGCGGAGAGGGGGAGCGGGGGAGAGAGAGGAAGAGGGGAGGAGGAGGAGGAGTGGGGGAGCAAAAACAGTGAAAAAAGAAATGGAGAAATCTCTGAAATTCAGGCGAAGGACTGGGATGGATGGAGGGATGGAGTCACAGGCTAAACAGGTAATTTCTAATGATATTCATCTTTTCTATATTTCATTAATTATACAACTGTTGTTTTTCACATGTAATTTGCAGCATTTTTGTTTTTAAAACGTGCCCTTTCCCCTCTTGACTTCGGTCTACTCGAGAATAACAAAATAAATAGACAGTGCAAAAAGGTAAAAACTAAAAGCCCTCATTTCATTACTTCCACGTGATATTTCTCCCACTTCATCTTTTCCTCCTCTTTTCCCCCTCAATGCAAACCGATTCATTTGTCTCTCTGCAGCTGTCGGCCTCGGATAAACCCATCGATTACACATCAGTTAGATTCTTAGCTCGGGCTTTTATTGAGTAAGTTGGTGAACCTTAAAGTGAATTACAGGAACTGCTCTGGCCCTCCGGTGAACTATTTAGGTGAATCTAATTTACTTTGATAAAGCCCATCTATTTTATTTTCTCTGATCGCCATTTTCATCCAGACTCCAAGACTGTGAGTGGATAGAGAGCGAGAGAGAGAGAGAGAGAGAGAGCATTTAGGAAAGAACCACATATCGTGTATATAGCTTCTGGCAATTTATTTTTCATATTATTATTATTATTAATTATATTATTATTGTTATTGATCCCTGTCATTAGTGGCCATTAGGCTTTTCGGATTTTTTTGCAACAGATGCTGAGACAATTCTCCAATAAGAACCTTCGTATTTTATGGATCAATACTCTTTAGCAGAAATCAATCAATAACATCTGCAAACACACGAGTATAGATTTTAATATGCATTCTTCTTCTTCTTCTTCTGTTGTCTTTTGCAGGTTCCACAGAAGCTTCGTCCGCAGCTGCAGACCCAGAGGCACCTTTTGAGAAATGTGCATTGTTTTGAAATGTCAGAATAATTTCTAAATAGACTTCAAGCTAGAATTATTATTATTTAATTAAATACTATATTACTATAATAATTAAAAAACATATTAAAAGGGTTAATTTGCCCCAGTGCATTCACTGAAATGCAAACAAATACTGTGGCATGCATTTCTTTTTTGTAAAGGATTATTTGACACATCCAGTGAAATGCATGAATTTAGAAAAAATATATTTTAAAGGTTTGGTGATTGTCATAGTGTTAAATAATTTTTTTTGTTATTTTAAAATGGAAAACAAATTATTGCCTGTGAAATGTGCACGTTTCCTTATTAACCACAAACAAACAAACAAAATAAAGCTGATTTCTTCGCATCAAACTGTGAAAATTCTCCACTGACAACGACAAATAACACAAGTGGCTCTATTTACAGTTTCCTCCTCCATCGGCTCCGAGCGCCTGTTGTACACATGCGTCGTATTCAAGTGTAATTGGCCGTATCATTGGCTTTTGTCTTGTTTACAAAGCGGCCAAACAGGAGCGGTAATTTAATTTCCTCCACCGCGTTTGAGGAGCCACCAGCCGCCTGTCAGGCCGAGCTCAGCCGCCCCGGCCCCGGGCAGCGGCCAGCAGAGAGGCCCGGGGCGATGCTGGAGAGGGAGGGAGAGATGGAGGAGGAAGAGGAGGAGGAGGAGGAGGTGAACATCTGCCTCCAAATAAAAGTGCACAAGTGATCCAGGGAAGGGGGGGGGGGGGGGGTCACTCGTGTCCCCGAGGCTCAGCTGACACAACCTATAATTTATCAGTATTTATTACAGCAATAATGGGCCGAGAAGCAGCTTCATTAATAAAGAGGCAAACTGAAGAAAGGACGCGTCTTTCTCCAAATTTGATTTTCACGTTTTCTCATCAGCCTCAAATTCTGCTCATGTATTTTCATAATTACATTCAAATGTGTGTAATGTCGGCGCTTTATTATGCAGCAAATATAATAATCTCATATAAATACTTCCTATATTTGCTAATTTTTTTATTTTAATATAAATACTTCTGATATATTTATTTATTTATTGTAATTTATTGTTATGATTTCTTGGAGCAGTAATTCTCAATGTAAGCAGATAAATAATATTCTGGAATACTTCATAGCTGCTGGTGATGTTTATTGAGGCTCATATTATATCCTTTCATCTTTACATGGTTAAAGTAAGAGTTTATATTCATGGAAAGTTATAGAATATCTCTCTAAAGGATTTTGGGTTTCTGTTTTGAATGGTCACAAACTACTTCATTAACACTGATCATGTCCTTTCTGAAATAAAAGCATTTGGAAACGTGACGAATGAGATTCAGTCATCAGGTTGAATCTGAAGGGAGAAGATGCTCAGACGCCTCAGTGTGACACACAACTGCTGATATCACAAAACACTTCATTACATTTTCACAAAAGTACAAATTCATGCATGAAAGAAAAATGTAAAAAGACTGGAGTTGATTTGAGCTTCATTCAATTCTGCAGCTGGAAAAAAAAACAGAAAGAAGAATTAAAACCCTTTTATGAACAGGATCCTTGTTTATGTTCCACAAATAAAATTCTGAGGGACTTTTATGGTAAAATGTATTTTCCAACATGAAGGAGAAACAGGGTTTTGTAAATGAACTCTTTATTGACATTGTGCACATCTGAGGGAGCATGAACCATGTGTGTGTGTGTGTGTGTGTGTGTGTGTGTGTGTGTGTGTGTGTACTATACAGCAGCAGCAGAGAAAGAAAGAGAGAGCTGGCACATTAGGCCTGAGGGCACATTATTATTAGAGAGCCTGGCTTCCCTCTTTCTCTCCCGCCCTCTCTCTCTCTCTCTCTCTCTCTCTCTCTCTCTCTCGCCCCCCCCCCCCCCCCCCCACTCTCTTTCACCAGGCTCTCTCCATCCAATCACAGCAGAGGCGGTCGCAGGACGGACAGTGTGCCGGGGCCACGGCAGCAGCAGCAGCAGCAGCAGCTTCCGTGCAGGGCGGCACAGTTCCCGCTCTCTAATTACGCCATGATACAATGCAATATTCCTCCGCAAACATTCCCACATAAATTCATTTCACAATCCATTAAAGATACAGCGGGTGAGATCATTTGCGTCGCCCGCGTCCCAGCACGACGCCGACGGTTTGCTGCCGCACGCCGAATGTGCCAAGTCCCCCCGGTTGGACGGCAACCCGGTCGGCATTAACTCAACATAATGTCTCACAAATTAAAGTATTGCTGGGGCTACCACCGCGGCGTCAGATAAATGTGCTCTATTAGGAGGCCCCAAGCTGTGCGCAAAACAATTGATTGCTTGTTTGTGTTTTCATATGGCGTCCGCGAACACGCCGAGTGATGGATGAGCGCCCGCCATCTCAAGTTGCCTTTAGTTGATTGCTGTTGGTGTTTTCCTCTTTTCCCTTCCTCTATTATAGGAGAGTGGGTCAAATCCACACACACACACAGACACACACACACACAGACTCACACACACACACACACACACACAGCGTATATTCTCTGTTATTGAAGCTGTATAAGGCTGAGAAGGAGAGACAGTGCAGCCGGGGCTGATGGGAGCTGAACCCGGGACAATGAGGGCAGATGTGATTGCAGGTGTTAACTGCACTGACGTCCACAGCTCAGGACTCCATGTTCACTTTCCCCCCCGCCGCTGGTGTCGGGTTTTATTTTGTCGTCTGTCGACAGGTCACATCTGTGTTTGGGTTTGATCTGTTTCCAAAATCCAGTCGGAGAGATCAGAACTGCAAATATCTCGGGATTTAAAAACACGAAGAAGAGAGGTGAGGCCATGCCCGGACGCCAAAGCTCACCTGATTTGTCGTTGTCCTCCAATCAACGCAGGAGATCCCACCTGACCATTTACATCCAATCCAGCACCACTGCTCCACCGCAGGGGGGAAGTGAGGGTGTGAAGGTCGAGGCGGTGGATCAGGATGTAGCATGTTAGCATGTTAGCATTGTTCATTTGTGAATTACTTCAAAAATAACCCTATGAGCGTTTCCTGGTCTGAATTCCTATTGAGAGTTTTGGGAAACTTTAGGAAAGAGACATTACTTAGGAACAGTGTTGATGGTTGATGGGGTGCGATGATCATCATGACAGCTGATTGGTCTAATCAGAGGTTTTTCTACAGCTCCAACAAATCCAATCCACTTAGACTCCAGAGAGATAACAGTTAGTATTTGCACAAAGTCAATCATCAGTGTAATCATCAAATGGGGGATTGTCTGCGTCTGCATTTTAATACTATCTGTCCTTATCTTTGTCTACGTCACATTAAATATGTCCTTTTCCCTAAAGTATGTAAAGTATCCTTGGGTCCTTTGATAGATGCTATAAAAGTTAGTATTATTATCATTATTATTAAAATAATTACTACAGAGGAACCTGTGAAATCAAACCTGATGCTACGTCTCTTCTCTTCCAGCCGGGGCTGATGATCTGTGTTGGTTCTTCTAATAAATGATCTGGTAATAACGTGTAATCATCCACTTAAACCATTTGGATTCACGGCTCGAACGTGTAATCAGATTATTCTCGTTTTCCATTGGACGGCTTCATCTGCTGTGTTGCTTTAGAGTCAAGATAAGTTGGTGAGTAAAGACAATAATTCCTCATCATGTCATCAACAGCATGAGTTTGAACAGTGAGGAACCATTTTTAATGTCAAATTTATACTTTCATCTTTAACCCGATAAACTGTCAAAATGAAGTCATGACTGTTTTTATTTCCCATTATTAGATCTCCATGTTGTTCATGTGTTTTTAAGAATCGAGTGGACGTGTTGACGACATTTCTAACATGTGTCGGACATGAAACTGGAAGAACACATTAACATCGCTGGTGTTACGTATCATTAATATCAAAACATCTAAAAAAGGTTTCATATAATTTGCTGTCTAATTTCTCTCAGTGTGAACAAACACTCACTTCCCCTTCCCCCCCCCCGTCTCCTTTCAGATTTGCATTTTGATGCGGAAGCGAACGAGATCCGCCGTCATTTCATTTCATTTGTGCAACATCCCAGATAAAAGCAAAGGGGCTAAATGAGAGGAGATTAAAACGCGGCTCTGAAACACCATCTTCCATCAGGGTCTCCTGGTTCGTGGAAGTCATTACTCTAATCAGGCGGTTGCTGCCGAGCGTCCAGGTGAGAGAGCGCCGGCTCTCCACCAGGATACTGTTGCATTAATTGACGTTTAGCTCGATCAGTCTCGTAGGTGCTGATTGCAGGTGCGGCAGTAGAAGTGATGAGAATGCCCCTTTGCTCTTCGCCATTACCGGCTTCCATCCCCTCCAACCCTCCGCCCACCTCCTCACACCGCTGCCCGTGGTGAACACAGATTTGGGGCAACTTCGACCTCAGTGTGTGATCAAGATTAAAGATAAAACAGCCCAAATGTACCAAATAAATTATATTTTCTGAAAATGTTCTGTTTGATGCTTTTCTGCTCCCTTGAGAGTCTTATTTTTATCTTGTAAATCATGATTTAACTATGAAATAACGTTTCATAGAAATGCACAATATTTTTTGTTCAATTACAGACATTTGCACGAGTTGCATCCTTTGTGTAACACAGAAGAAAAGGTTGAGACAAATGGTTGCATGCGACCGGCTGCAGGTTCTCATGCACTCGAGTCTCCCGCTGTAAGCCGGGTGTTTCATCTCGGGGAAGCGAGCAGCCAAGAGGAGGCCTGGCTGCAACGCCAGCCAAGGCGGCTAATTACATTTTCCTTCCTATGTTATTAATCATAATGAGGGGAATATAATAAGCTACCATACATCATGCCGCTGACAGTCGTAGTTTGCCATTTGCAAGCCCCAGCATTCTTCTTCTTTTAATGGCCGTAAACTGGATTAATGTACGCTGAGTTCGATGACATCAATTGTGGATGAGATTTAAGGCCTTTTAGCTTCACCCTCCTGGACTTTTGGATGGGTATCAAGAACGATACTGCTCAGCAAACCACTGGAGGTGTTTGTATGTGCAGCTCCTGCATGACAGTGTGTGTGTGTGTGTGTGTGTGTGTGTTTGTGTGAAACCGCTTCTCCTCAGAAACCAGTGAGTTGATGTATTGTTCTTCAAAATTTGGGGTTAAACACGCTTTGCCCAGAGGCCTTTTAAAACCAACACACGCCTCCTGTTAGACATGTTGGAATAAGTATGATTGATTCTGGAGATATGTTCAAAACAAGATGAAACGGAAATCTTCATACAGGAGATATTCTGAATGGTAATGTTTACATATCAGCTAATGGCAACTCAAATTTATGTATTTGTGGTTAGAAAGCACATCATCAAATAACATGGTAATGTTTTTATGCATAAATAAATGAACAATACCTCCCCAGCATCAAATCAGAATAGAGCATGTGGCAGGTAGATACTTTTCTAGGTGGTGGAGACAAAAACTAAGCTAAAAGTTCCAGTCAGGGTTTCAACTTCTGTGTGACCTGTGCAATGTGAGTCTCATATCCTGGTAGATATCATTTCATATGCAGGTATTGATGATTCAAGATCGACTCAATGTCCCATCTGCTAACATGGAGGAGGCAGGGTAATGACCTATACTGCAACCAGCCACCAGGAGACTGTGTGGATGATTTGGCCTAGCTTTGGTCATGTCGTCCATCTTTGTTTACAGTCTATGATTTAAACATAAACAACACGCTCGCCACGAGATGGACTGGAGCTGTCGGAGATTAGCAAACATTTTTTTATTTATGAACAAAAGAACGAACAAATGTCTAACTAGGTCTTAAACTATATTTGTAACGTATAAAATCATGCATGTAAGATTTTATAGAAAAATTTGAAAATCTAGATCGAACTTAATACAATAAGGAACAATTCAAAAAGGCGTAAGACTCTGATTTCCGTGTGGATCCGTGTGATGTTGTCGACTTGTGTCTGTGAAAGTGTTTTTATTTCTATCGCCCAGATCTGATGTTGAGGGCGACAGTGAAGTGCAGACAGCAAACCATATTTCTTCTTCTGTTGTCAAACCCTGACATTTCTGAATCAACAAGGGGAAGCCGATTCTATCGCTGTGTTTAATAACGGCAGGAAAAATGAAAAGATCCTGAAGGTAGCCATACCTCGTGAGCGGCTATCTGGAGAGAGAACGCTACTGCAATGTAATTTATCACGACTGAGCTCGCGGCCCTCGGGCTTATCTCTCCGAACGGGGGGGGGGGGGGGGGGGGGGGAGAAAAAACTAACAAATAGGAAATAAAGGCATTTCTCCTCTTAGTCCTCCTCAGCTCAAGGGTGAGAGACACAGGTTAAAGACTTCACGGGCGAACACAAGCAGGAGAAGGTCCGAGTCAGTCTGGTCACTATCTCGATAACTTCATCAATCCTGGAGAATGCAATCAGACCCGGTCCAACACTAAGCTGCTGTTGCCCTCTGGGAGGCGGAGAGAGACATTCATTTTGGCGAGGAGGGCAAACAATCTCCCTTTTGTAATTAAGAGTACCCAAATAAACTGTGTGTGTTACCCCTGAAGTGGAACAGTTAGAAACAAATAAAAGGCTAATGAAGAAATGATTGCTCTTTTACAGGAAGCGGGAAGAAGGAAGGAGTCTAAAAGGCAGAGAGCTGCTCGTGTGCAGGAGGCTGAACTTGATTTGTTGAAAAACATGTGCACGTGTTCTGCTCTTCGTGCCTTTACACCCAAAGTTAAGGATTTAAAGTTGGCATTTTGAACTTCCTGATTAAGGTATTAATTAGTTTGAGGGGATTCGAACACTTCCTCCAGCCCTCGTCTGTATCCGCTCACGGTTCAGAGCGCAGACTCTGTTGAAAACTCTGAGCGTGGACAAACTTCCCCAGTAATTAAAATGTTTCTCAGTGTCTCTGTTACCTTATATTCCGTTGAGTGTCGGCCTTTTGTTTGGTGTTTACTTTCCCGGGGCAGATAACTGACGGCGGATCGCGACGCCGAGCAAACTCGCGATGAAAGGTTTTGACTGCGGAGATGAAAGTTTGCGAATTCCAAAGCCACAACTACGTCTCGGATTACAAAGCGAGGTCAATCCACTTGCGGTGACTGGATTTTAGTGGCGAGGTGGATGAAAAACACTCACAACCCGGCAGCAGACGTGTCAGCTATTTCAAGAGCTCAGCTGCCTCGCCCCGTCTCCCATGTTTAAAGATAAGGAGTTCTTTTCTCTTTCCACGGGAGCTCAAGAGAAGATTATGACATTTATTAATGTCTCATCAAAAGCTCGATCGAGTGTGGACAGTGTGGCACGTACTTCCACCGCTGCAGAGGCTTGTTGGGGCCATCGGTGTGTTATCGCTCATCTGAAATGTGAGCTTCCACATCTGCGTCTTCTCGACCGTGGCCACATTCCTCGCTACTGTAACTAAGGGGACTGTTTTCGTCCTCCACCCTCCCTCTGACTGTCCACCCATAAAAGTGTCAAGATTGTAATATCCGGATTAAGACTGAGCGAAGACACGTCCCTGCCGTCCAGCAGGAGGAAAAGACATTAAGACCCCCGAGAGGTCGCCGTCCTCCGGAAACCAGATATGCGGCTTTTATTAAGAAGGACACAAGTGGATTTATGTCAGAGCTTTAAAATAATCCAGTTGCTGCTCCTTATGTTAATGAAGCAGGTGTTGTGGGGTGGGGGGGTGGGTTGGGTTAAACTCAGAGCAACGCCTGTCGCTCAGGATGTTTTCATTTCCAAAGATTAGTATAAGTTGATATCAGTCAAAGAAATCATGGGGATCTGTTTCTGAAAAACAAAAGGCAGGGACGTGCAGGCACAGGTTTGTTCCTCTGCTCACTGACACAGCAGCAGAGTCAGAGGAGTGTGACACCGCTGAACTCTGCGCGGCGTGTCCGAGCACGCCGAGGGCCTCAGCTAATATCCACGCATTCCCTCCTGCTGCTCCTCCAAGCCTGGAGAAGAAAAAACAGCAAACCCCGACATCTCCAACCCCCCCACTCCAGCCTGTGATCGACAGTCTGACTCGTGGAATGAACACTTCAGCTCGGGCGGTGCTGGAGGAGGCGTCTGGACAGCGTCTCTTCGCCCCGGATCCTCTGAGCTGTCCGGCCTCTTGAAACGTTTTGTCGCCATGCTGTCCAGGCCGAGCCATTTTCATTCCAGTGCAGCCGCTCTGCTCTTCCACCTGTCATCTGCACTCGGAGCTCCCCGCGGCCGACCCGCTGACAGCCGCCGAACGTGAGCGGAGTCACAACAGCAGCAGCAGCAGCGCCGGGGGAGCCAGCGTATTGATATGGCCGACATGTTGTGTTTCTCCGTCATTAGGCTCCTCTGCTGATGGAGTGCTCGTTACTCTGGCACAATTAAAACTAACCTTTGTGGGAACTAATCTTTCTGCAGGTTACAGCAGGGTTGAGGAAGTTTAAAGAATATCGATGGGAGTTGAAACTCAGGCCTTCAAACTCAGAGCCAGAAGAAATCAGATGATTAATTAAGAGAATTGATAAAGACTTTATTTGACTTTCAGGTATTTCTTTTCTTTCAACTGGTGAAGTAATTGTTAGTTCTTAAGTAGATTGAATACTCTGCATTTGGGAGGTATTTATACTTCAAATTTATGCCTTAACTTAACTTTTCTTTTCAGTTACTTTTGTATTATTTCTAATAACCCTTAATTCCTCATTAAAGTTCAGAGACAGATATTTCTTAACTTCTCTGCAATAAGTTAACAACTACATGGTTATGAATAATTCATTGTAGAATTATGTTTTGCATTCAGAACATATACTCTGCTTTTAAAATATGACATATTGTTATAGATATAGTGGTTAAAGCTACACAGCAAAACACTGCTGTGACCTGGTGAGATAAGGAATTAGCCTCGGCGGAGGAATTCTAGTTATTTCTATGTGTTCTGCTAAGATGTCTGAGCTCTGAGACATTCATTATACATTGATATTTCACCACAGGGGACAAATTAGGTTATTTGAATTTAATTCAATTATTTAACAGCAGTGGCTGTAGGAAAAAGTCTGATGAAGAAGAGTTTAAGTTGTTTCTGGATGAATCCCGTCCAAATAAACTGTACTTCAATGACTAGTACTTAAAAATAGATTAAATCAATAAAGCATATGACGAAAAAATGACAAAAATGGTTAAAGTTTTTAAGCTTTAAAGGTTTGTATACATGTTAACTAATCTTTCCACCCAGTGAACATATACACACGTCTCATTGTCCATCAGTGTTCAGTTGTTGTTCTCATAACAGCTCAGCAGTAGTGAAAGCTTTTCCATTGCCCCCTGGTGGCTGGCTGCAGGATGTAGGTCATACATCCCACCTCCACCATGTTAGTGGATGGGACATGGACCAGACAAAAGAAGATCATTTTAAGTTGAATGCATTTTCCTGAAAGATGCTGTCCGTCATTTTAGTTGGTACTTATCACACGGATGTATATCAAAATGTATATTTTTCTGAACATTTTACTTTTAAGTAATTATTTGATGCTATAAAAATGAATGATGATTTATGAGGTATTCGTATCCGTGATATTTAAGCTTCACTTCTGGATTTTGCGAGGAGGTGGAGACGTGTCCATCTTTTAAACCAAATTAAAGACGTCCTTCATGAGACTGCACCACAGCTCTTCCACTTTGAATAACAAGAAAAGCTGGAGCAACAATCATTCTTATCGAGAAACATGAAAGTTTTCATCAGCGTCACCATCTTTACCGCTAACGACCATTAACCTGATCTCCCCTCAGCCTCCGACGGGGCTGAGGGTAAAGCCACTGAAGCACGGGATCACAGATAGGCTGATGATGAATGAACGAATGAATGTGGACGGGCTTTATTGAAAGCGGAGCCATGGTGGTAGTATTTCTGTTTCCCCCCAAAACACTCCCAGCTTTGTCTCGGGGATTATTATGGGCTGACATCAATGGTTTTGAAGTTCACACATCACCTGTTGGGCGATGGTGGCTGAGGGCGTTCTCACACGCTGTGAAGGAGACATCCTGTGAAATCCAGGAGATCCGTATCAAGCCAGGCTCGATAAAAAGTAGCAAAGAAACTGCAACGGATCAAACTCCATCCCTCGCCGCGTCCAGCCGAACGCTAATGAGCTTAAATCTTGTCGTGTTCGTGATGTGCTGAATGTGCTCTTATGAGATTCTGGGCTTTATGTCTGAGCCCAGTAGGTTCACATGCTGTGTGATGGGCTTAAACAGTTGTTTTATGTAGTTGTTCCGTGTCTAATTGTTCTTCTTTCACACGTTGTTGTTTTCACCGAGGAACCGCGGCACAGACAATTTACTGTCACCTGCAGAGAGACAGACATTAATTTTTTGCTTATTCTATTTCTAATTATTCCTACATGGAACATTTGGAATAAGACTGCCATGTAATGCAATTTCTTCATTAGTAAAGTTTTGCACCGAGGTAGATTTCGCTGTTGAAGGACTTTAACTAGGCAATATTTTCTGTGAAATTACACCCAGCTGGGCGTCCTGCCTGCTCGGCCTCGTGGTGCCATCACGTGACCGTGCCGGGTTTGTGTCAGCTGGATATCACAAAGTGGGGGGGGGGGGAGCGTTCCCCGTTCTGACTAATTGAAACACCGTGGACCCTGTTGCCCAAATGTAATTATAGCATCAGGACGGGCACTTGAGGAAACAGCAAGAAACAAATTGAAATTTAAGAGTGAAATGCAAACTGTCTCCAGCAGAGTGGGAGTGTTCAGAGTGCCCAGAACACCTGGGCTGAAAAGTGATCCTGGGTAGTGGAGAATTGAATTATTAATATTAATATTTGTAATATATCCCATGTATTATAATATTCGGAAGCCTCTGTCTGAGTTAAATCAAGATAAGAACATTTTGAATGTTACTATAATACAACACTAACATGAGGCTTGAAGATGTCTTTGTGTTTTAACTCAATCACTGTTCTCTACAGTAAAAAGCCAATGAAATACTCTTTCAATTTGGAAGATTATTTGAGACATTTATTATTAGATATATGTTACAATAATGCAAGTGCTAGAAACTATGGATCTCCAACCAAATAGAACATTTTGGATATTTTTCAGAGTGTCTGATATGATTCATTGGAGCCTTTAAGGTGGTTGGACAGTCGTGGTTTGATCCGGTTCAAACACTTATTTAGGTTTAGGAGAAGATTTAAGGTTTTGGGATTAAGTTAAATTCTCCCTTAAGATCAAAAGGTCCTTCGTCATCCTGGTTGCAATAACAGTCACGGATAACAGAAAACAAACGCTGGTCTCGTTTCACGTGGGAATCAAACCGCCGTCTCCTGTGTGGACGACGTCCTGTGTTTTGTTGACCCGTCCCTCCACCCCGACCGTCTCCTCCTGAGGACTTTGTCGCTCTTTGTAGGACACTACCTGACATCCTCCTTTTCCTCCCGTCATAATAACGACGGCTGCTGGAGGTCGTCTGACGTGAAATCAGCTGCTGATCGACGGCCTTGTTTGTTTTAAAAACTTAATTTAGCTGATTGTTTGGAGATTCTGTGGAGTTAAGTTGGGTTTCTAACAGTCATTAACACATTGTATTGAGTTATATAATAACCTGTAGTTGTCTTTATACGCCTCAGTTTGGTGAATCTGAAGAAAGCAGATAAGGGGAGCAGCAGTACTTAGGAAGGAAGTACCCTTATGGGACGATCAAGCCAAGCAGCCAGCATCCTCCGGCCCTCACATCTCCCACCGCTGCGGATCTAACGACTGGGACGAGATAGGGGCCAGAGGAAGACATGTTGAATTGCACATTTTGACTTATGACTCGTCCCTAATCAGGCCATCGACTGCGTGAAGGACGGCGGTTAATGGGGTGTGGACGGCAGTTTCTCACTAAGTGCCATCATTCATACATTTCAAGCCTCGGTGGCTTTGGCTTCAACTGTCAGAAATGAAATGCTTAATTGTATCTGCAGCGTCTCGGGGGGGGGGGGGGGGGGGGGGGGGCGTCCACCCGAGAGCACTTCAGGTATTTTCATCCCTGTGGTGGAGAAAGGTGAGACGCATATGGTTAGAAAAAGCATTCCTGAAGAAGTACAGTGTGGATGCAAAGAAAGCAAACAGGATTTTCTGTTTCATTCATAATCTGTCGGTTCGCTGTCACTTTGTTTGATTGACAGAATGAATGATTAATGTTTGACAGAACAAAATGTGTCAACGTGACAAACAACAACAACACGGCCGTTCACGTGACTCCAACTGAAAGAGGAAGATGAACAATAATCACAGTTGATTCAAAAATAACCTTCAACATAGTTTTCAGTTTTCACTGGATGGGATGTTTGGTGGTCCACAGGTGAACTGCAGCCGGTTTCTGACTGGTACGGATCTCTCAATGACAAATAAACTATTATTTGAAGTATTCAATGACTCAATGATGGTCATGTTGCCCTAAAATTAGGGGGTGTTTGCAAATCAATCATCGCTACGTGAGCTGTTCCTTTAAGGTTTGTCCCTGAATTTCGATGTCGTTCTTTTTCACGTGAACAATGAGAACACAGGATTGTCTGCATCCATGACAAGTCGATAAAAGATGGTAAATATTGGTGGAGGGAAGTTTTTGCAGCACAATATAAAATAAAGAATACAGTCAGAGAGTCCTGTCTCTTTAGAGAAATGACTTCTGATGTTAGCAGTTCTTGGAAAATGCAGATTAAATAACTAAACTTTAAGTGTTCAAGAAAACTGACTTTCTTGTAGAGGAAAGTAATGTTAAATTTGCAGCTTTAATATTTTCCCAAACACCATAAATGGGCCACAACATGTATAAGAAAACTTTGCATCCTATTATCATCTAATCTATAATTCTATAATTATACAAGAAGAATTCATTCCCTCAGATCTGTGTCTTACACGATTGTCTTCGGTGCAGTAAAGAGCAGCTGCCTCTCCTCTCCACTCCCATCACTCAGCACCCCCCCCCCCCCCCCACACACACACACACACTAATTGAAACAACAGCCATCTAACTTTTCTGTCAATGTCAGCAACACGAGCGCCAAACCAATAGCATCCAATCAGTTTAATTCGCTGCTGTGGTGGCGGACTCGTGCTGATAGTGGCCTCTTGTTCAAAATGAACTCTGGATCTCTGCTCTTCCTCCTTCCTGAAAACTGAGGAAGACTCCGGAGATGTGCTGCAAGAAATGAAAAGCCACGCCGGCGGATTTTTGGTTTAACGAGGGAATTACTTCCTTTGCGTGTTGCAAATGAACCATTTGCTTATTATGAATTTATATTGGAATATAGAATAAAGCATTACTTGATTCAATGTATGGTTGAAAATGTTTTATCACAGTCTAGAATTTAAATAGTTTACGTCTAGTTGGACCATATCTCTATTATTTTTTACACATATTGTAAAAAAACATTGAGGGTTTCTCTAACAAAGGCTATATTTCATATCGGTAGCGCACCCCCTCACTTTTTGCAGTGCGTTCGATGCCATACAGTTGCTGCCTAAGCAGGCGGACCCTCTAATGAACCAGCGGGTATCAGCAGATGTGGGTCCATAACTTAATTTGCCCCCTCAGCTATAGAGCAGATCCTATGGCGTGTAAGTGGTCTTGATGGATGAGCACTAGAGCTCATCATAGCCTCACCACCATCAGCACCAACCCCCCAGCATCCAGCACCCTTCAGCTCTGTCTCCACCAGCCCAGAGAAACCACGTGACTGCACATCTCTCTTTCACGTTTGAAGTCAGACGTGATGTGTGCGAGGCGTTTTGGAACGTGTGCGACGTCAACACACAAGGCTGTTCGTTGTTTTATTCAAGATTCTTCTCTTGTTGAAGGGAGAGCAAAAACAATATTAATCACAACATTAGAATAATAAGGCTGCATTTAACCGAGGATGCTTGAAATATAAGAGTGTCATCGTTTTCGACATATCGACGACAAGCGAGCAAACGTTCGAGAAAATGCTAATGAACGGACCTTGAATTAAGATTGTTTTGACAAATTAGAGCGATTGTGTAGTGAACATCACAGCGACTGCATCAAACATCTGTTTTCACTTGAAACAACTCAAATACACTGACGCCGCAGTGTTCAGCAGCTGAGGAGCCAAACGTTCCCCCTCAGGAGCTGGTGGAGACCAAAACAGAGATGAAAGAACAGTCAATATTGAACTTGCATTCATCAGGTGGGCCTGAGGCACAATTCCAAACGTGAATAATGTTGGATGTCAAACAGGGATGTAAGTGAAGAAGCTATCAGGTGACTCATCACCACCGTTTTGTTCACAGCCTATTGTGTTGCCTCCGAATGACGAAAACGCTAATGTGGGTTTCTCCATTTTTATTTACTTGCATGATGACGTGACGCGTGAGAGGTAAACAGACACATCCAAACCCGAGCACTTTAATATACATGTGACACACACCCACACACACACACACACATAGCGTCCTCTCAACATATCCCCTGTCCCTCTGAAGGGCAGGGAGCTGTGGTCGCTCCTGCAGGGGCCGAGGGGACCATGTGGCGAGGGGCGTCCATCTGGGGTAACCCGAGAGAAGGCGGAGTGAGGCTGCTGTGTGTCGCTGCACTCTGTTGACTGTTCCAACAGACATGTTTTCCCAAAGCAGAAAAAGGTACACTAAGAGGGCTGCCTGGAGTCACGGCTCAGTGCACCGAGCGACCTCGCGGCAGGAATCCGATCTCCCTCTCTCGCTCAGACACCGCGGCCTCCGATCGGCTGCACCGTTGTTTTCCTTTTTAGAAAGTTACATTTTAATTAAGGATGGATTCTGTTTTGAAAAGTGGGAATTGAGTTTCCAAATTTGCACAAATGTCTCTATTAAAAAAAAAAAGAAGAACTCCAGTGAGCGTTCTAATCTATAAGAGCAAAGTCGTTTGTGTTTCTCGCTGCCGTTAATTCACCTGTGACTGAAGCTATAATCAAAAATGCTAATTACTCAAGTGACTTGATCAACATTGAAATAATTATCCATTAGACTATAAGCACAATGTGTGGGATGGCGAACCAGTGTAAAACATGTCCCTTTAATTTGATTATTCTCAAGATGCTTCTACATCGACACAACAGGTGAGTGAATGAGACAGAAGTGAACGATGTCACTCTGGAGAAAAGAAATCGCAGGATTCTGACGTGTAAGATGAATTAATTAACTCCTCACATCTCGTTTGAGTTGTTTCATGAAGATAAATAGTTGATATATGATAAAATCTGATATAATTAAACCGTGGATGTAAATGGTGCTAGTCAAAACCCCAATTGTTCAAAATACAACGTGGTTAATGTTTTTAAAGTTTGAGGCCGTAAAACATTCAATTAAAAATATACTTAAAATGTCTCCTTAAGTGAAAAGTAGCTGCAGATTCAATTAAAGTCAAAAACCCAAATTTCTTCCAACTTAAAAAATCCCTAATACCCTTCTTCTTCAGTTGCAAAAGAAGGTAAAGAAGAATTGATTTCCAGTTGAACGAGACCTGGGTCGAGCCACTCAGATTATCATCAATATTTAAGTGAGCGGCGTATAAGTGGTATTTAAGGACTGTTTTGCTGACGTTTTGACCTTAAGTGTCTCATTTTGGAGATGAGCAGGAGATGCTTTTTGGGAGGGGAGCCGGGTCAATATTGAGAAACACACACACACACACGCAAGTCAATTAAAGCCGTAAAGTGTCTTTTCTCCTCTTCTTCCTGAGCGACATACTGAACTCCAAACACCATCTGTTGAAGAAGTCTCCCTAAACTTGACCCCGCCGGCCCTGAGGGGGGGGGTGGACTGACCCCCTCGCTCACCAGACCCTGCTCGGGATGGACCCCTCCAGAAAACGCGGGCCTGGACGTGAGTCGGGCCTGGAGAATCCTGACCTGCATTCAGGACCGTCAAAACAAAAGCATGGAGAATGCAGCGGCTGACTGGGGCGGGGGGGCGGGGGGAAGACGTTAACAGTCCATAAATCTGCCAGAGAGGTCCACAAGTGCTCTGTCTCTGCTGCAGTTTAAGATGACGGACACGAGGGCCAGACAGCACGTTACCCAGAATGCATTCCACACCGGCGTCTGAGGGAAGGTGCACTCTCACTGACTCGCAGAAGACACCGTCGATTATGCAGGATCTGTTTTTCATCTTTTCTCACAGTTTGAGCCGATGTCTGAGACGCCCCGGAGGCGGAAGACCAGCTTTTAATTACACGAGGGGAAATGTTTTTCTTTTTCTTTGTTTAACACGGCAAAATAATTCATCGCGTCTTTGAATATTGTTTCAGCAAAAGGCGGAGATGACACGATGCTCATTAAACGTGGAGGTATTTGCATTTTTCCCTCCTCTGAGGGATCTGTGGGGCAGCAGCGTTCATACAACCATTAATATACAATTCTTCTTATTACTTGTGCTGATGAAAATTGAGGGGTTAAGATGGAAGATCTGTGTTTATCGCAATTTGCCCTCGTGGAGTTTGAATGACGTTCAAACAAAGATTTAAAAAGAGGAAATGTGGTTGTTTTACAAACTATTCATCAATGACACAATCCACTCATGAATAATAAAGGTTGATATTTGTGGGACATTTAAAAAAAGAAGACTCATCTGATTTAACATGTGACCTCTCTGACATTGTCAAACTCATTGGAAACGATTAAAGATGAGAAACCAGAAGCAGAAATATTTTATTCTCTCTTCCTTTCAGAAGCTGATGCAAACTCTCACAGACAGGAAATAGATTTATTAATAATCATTTAAACCATTTCAACTGAAATATGGGGTCCGGCGGTTCAATCTCTCGTTTTTAGTGGGCGTGTCAGAGGTGTCGTCCAATCAGGATGTGAACATGAACAGACAATGTACACGATGGTATCTAACAGTCCCAGCAGCTGCTTGGTGTTAGAAGACTATTAAAATAAGAAAGACATGATTTATTACAAAACTAATAGTTATTTAATCTTAACCTATTTTATGGGTTCTTTATATGTTGATTTCCCTAAACACAACTTAATGTGGGCCTAGTGGCTCATGTAATTTGTAATAGTATTAGACGAGTAGGCATCCGAAACCCCTTTTTTCATCAGATTCAAATTCAAATCAAAACAACAACTTTATTTGTCTTAGAGTTACCCTACAGGCACAAATAACATTGATTTGAATTGAATTTGAATCCGTCTCTGAGATTTCTTACACACCAATGCTAAGAATGGCCTTCTCAGCTTCCATAGTTGCATAGATTTAATGTTTTATCCGTTCTGAACGCAGCCGTGTACAGTCATTCATGGTTTCCAGAGTATGGTTATTATGACTTTGGTGCTAACAAACGTTTCTTCACCCAAACTCCTTCTGCACAATACGAGTTTAGATCTACAGGTCCTCCTCCCGGTGCTCCATCGTGTTGCCCTGATGATCCGTGGCAGATGAGCTGGGTATCTATCTTGCCAAAAACACCGGGACCTGACTACTCTCTGCTGGACAATAGATAACATGCTGCAGCTATTGATCTCTGCTGGTATTTTAGGTTTTGGGTGAGGGGCGCTCTATCAGGTTTCCAGGCACAACTGCTCAGTCTGCCGGCTCGATGCCCCATCTTTAGAGCCCTCTTATGTTCCCGGGCCCGCTGGCTGGAGGGGGCTCCCGGGGACAGCAGTTTAACTCTAATCCTTCAGGGAGTAGAAGATCCCAAAGTTGATTCAGAAATAGCCCCGATGCACGGAACAGTCTGGGAGCGCTGGACGCATCTGCTGGCATTTGTTGTTGATTCGTTTGTCGACAGGTCCTCAGGAACATCGACCTTTTCTCCTCGTGTGAATCACCGCTCTATGTTTGGATTCCTGTTCCAACAGCGTCGACAATCAAGTCAATGGGAAGAACAGATGCGATGGCTAATTTGAAGCCACTGTATCAGCCACCATTATCACAGCGAGAGGCAGAGACCCTGGCAGCGGGGCTGATTACAGATGCCGTGGTGTTATTTGAGTAAACTGCTCATTTGGCAAAATGTCCTACGTTGTCTGAAACCTAGATCCTCATTTTCACCGATGCCTTTCAGGGGATTTGTTTTTTAATTTAAAGAGACAAAAGAAAACCCAAAAAATAAATAAAGCGGGACACATAATCGTTTACATGTAACCAGTAACTGTACAGTTGAGCCTCACATCCAACCTTGATAGACACATTCCTCAAAACAAAAAACACACGACTCACCAGGGAAATAAGCGAAAGCGATGCTAATGATGGAAACAAGTTAATGTGGCATTTACATCGCCCAGACTCCTCCCCCCCGCAGCACGGCTTGGCGTTGTGTGCGTGCGTAATGTCCATTTGGGACGGGTGTGCTAATTTGGCGTGCCCGAGAATGACGCTGTACGGCCCTAATGATCGCCGAGCCGCCGAAGTCGGTCCCTCTCACAATCAAGCTGTGGTCCGGTCACAAAGAAGAGCGGGGTTTTAATTTGAAAAGCAAAGTTGAAAAATGACCTTCCCCCGCGGCTGCCCGTCGGCCTGACAGGAAGTGAGCGGACGGCGAGGAGTCCTGATGTTAATCAGACACTTTGTAGCCGTGGAGCAGCGTGGAATCAAACTCACGGGGGCTCTGCTTTCTTTTCTCTCTCAGTCTCTTTGTCTGACAGTCAGTCACACACACATACACGATCCCCGGCTAAACCTCAAGTTTCCTTTGTTTGCACAACTCGGGGCCGGAACTCCTTAAAACCCTAATTCTGGTCCAGAGTGGAGAAGACACGCAACCGAACCAGAGCCGAGCGTCACCCGGCGCCGGCTGCCAGATTAATCACTGTCACATCAATTAAACCACGTGAGAGGATATCGACGGACAAAACCGTGACTCCTCCAGAATCAGCACTCGTGCTAAGGTGATGTAATTGATCGTGTGAATGATGAACCCCTGGACTGGAGTTTTTCGGCTGGCGGCGGTGGTGTGTCTCCAAAAGTCTTCCCCGGGGAAACATCTTCCCCACCTCGGGCCACTGGCCTTCTCGGTAACGCTATATCCACATCAGAGAAGCCGGCTCCATTGATTTAGCACTTAGCTCCATCGTCCCATATGAACAGTTATCATTTCTGGCCGGGGGCCAGAGTCCAGGCGTCAAAGTTACCGATCAATGATCTGAACTTTGAAAACGAGGGGGGGGGGGGGGCTGGCAGAGTTAAGGATGAGGTGTAGATTACAGGAAATGTGGTGTCATGGGGGAGCTGGGCATTACACTCACTTCCATACTGGTGAGAACAGAAAACACAGTAAAACTATATTTCACCTGAAATACTTTGTGGTTTCACTGTAGAACTTTTACATCAGTAAAGTTCTTGTTTATTCAGTTTGAATCACATAATTAATAATTTACACACAAAATATTACATGTATTATTTCTCCAAACATCTATTTTGGACAATTCTACGATCAATGACAAACTTATTTTACTGCTAATATCAAAAGTAATGTACAAAGTGATAAACCACACTAGTTCCAAATAAGTTATTGCGTTGTACTTTTAAGCGAATAGCTTTTGTGGTGAGTATAACTATGGTCGAGGTCTCGTTGGTCTTCAGCAGCTAAAGCACTTGGTTCGGCTTTCACAGATTGTACAGTTACTAATAAGTTAAACACAGGTTAACTCCTAAGACTGTGAATGTTGGACTCAGATCTCGTGAGTGTCACATTCTTACCTCTGCTGTCTGCGCTGGGCCTGAACACTGGTATTACACATAAATCCTTGACAGGTACATGGGCATGACATTTACTCTCCAGGTTAAACTTTTAACTGGTTTTAAATCTTCCAAACATGTCAGACCTCTCGACAACTACCTGTATTTTAGGAGAGGATTCGACATGGAAGTGGTTATTTACAGAAGTTATGCATCTTGGGACAAAAGACAAATTAAATTCAATGTTATATTAGGTTGTTTTGAGCTCCTTTCAGCAGATGAGGTTATTTTTCACATTTAGTTCTTCTCCATTAAAGCTCCCAGTTCCCTGTTTCACCTGAGAATGACTGAACGTTTTGTGCTTTCTTTACACATCATGTCTTTCCTGTCACGTGGGCATCAGCTGACCCTTCGGACCATCAAGACAACTTTCTCCTTTCAATGGAGCAAGTTTTGGTTCACCTCACTAATTTCAGGACAGTCTGTTTAAGCACTCTCTCGGGAGTAAGGGGGGGGTGGGGGGGGAACAGCACGGCGGAGCAGATGGAAAGTTTTGCTCCGAGATCGTCTGCATGAGATGTGAGATCTGACCCCTTTCACATGGGGGCCACCGTTTGTCTCCATGTTCTCATGTCCGGTTCGGAGATTCCTCTGAACCGAGAGTGTTCCAAAGTAAAAAGACAAAGATTTGTATTGGAAATCTGACAATAAACAAGTAATGATTCGGATAAAACTTGAAAAGATTTTTTGAATAGATATTTTGATCCTGTCCCTGGAGCTGGAGTTCAGGGAGCAGATCTGTGAACCTGACAAACTAGCATTACAACACAAGCACTTGTCAAAACCATCAGTTATTCAATGAATAACTTTTGTTGTGTCTGTTTGTCCTTTAGGGTGAAGACATAGCTACAAAAATGAATTTTTTAACAATGCATGACATCATTTTCGGACTTTATTGTGATTTCTCAATGACATCACTTATCAAATTGCATTTGCTGACATGAATATCTGCAAAGACATCTCGGAAAATGCAAAATTAATCATCTGGAGATTCCCTCCAGTCATCATCCAGGATCGGAGTTCAGTCCGACAGTTGCAGCACAGAGTGGAGTCAGGAGATGACTAAGTGCTTTGTTACATTGAAATCTGCAATGTGGCATTATTTAATAGATCAGTTGTAGAATCTATATTCGCTGTACTTAGCACGGCGCGAGTGGGAGCAATAGAACGAGCAGCATCAGGGATCGTTGGATTATCTGCCCGTCACGCATGGAGCGCTCAATTCCTCAAACCTCAATTCCTCAATTCCTCAATTCCAGTCCCGTTCTGTCCTAAAATGTCAAGTTAACTTAAACTAATAAAGTCTCAGAGGACGAACATGCTCTCAATTTGGGCGGCTGTCGAAATCCAAATCCAGTCCAAATGAAATTAGCCGAGCCACAGGCCGGTTCTTAAAGAAAGTCGGCGTCGTGCACCTTCGCCGCTCGTCTTCAGAGCTACAGCGTCGGTGCAGACTTTCATCTTATTGAAAGCTCCCACAGACAGGCAGGAGGAATGGAAGCACATTAGTATTAATGCCCGGCTCCACAGACTGCAGTTAAATGTTCCACATCGTTTGAAACACACTAGATATAGTTACACTGGTTATTTTTAACTCTGCTTTATGGCACATGTATAATTCAAATGGTCCAGGTGGTGTACTGTATATTTCCCTCTTATATGAATGCTTATGTTAATAATCAATGAGTGGGAGCGGAGTGGTGTGGATATTTGTTTCCCCTCAGACGTCCCAGTCTGGATAGATATCCCCCATTATTCAGTTTAAGAATAAACACATTTCTCAACCTGATATTTCTCCTCCCTGAAGGAAGCAGGTCCCGGTTAATCAAACGTTATTGCCCTTTATTGGAGATACTATTAACGGACGAGCGGTTTCTGAGCGGAGTCATTTAGCATCTTCTTCCCACGTTGTCTGAAATTAGGAAGAGTAAATGATGTTATCATCACCTCGTTAATTCACCTAATAATTTCTCATTTATTTAGATGATGAGATCTATAACTCAGCTCACCCAGATGTAATTGTCTACCTGTAGATTCCACAGATAACACTTTGTGAAATGCAACACTCCATAAGCCTCATTTTCACTTGGAAGATTTAGTTTCTTCTCTTTCGCAAACTTGAAGATGAGGGAAAAATATCATATAGGAACATTTTAATATTAATTATGTGCTTTTTCCCTTTCATCTGTGTTTTCAGTGATGATTTATGTGTTTCCATGAGCCCCATACCGAACTAAGTGCTTTGCATGAGCACAAGGATCTGACTCACTCGCCCTGCAGCTGCACTCCTGCCCACCGGCTCCTCCGTGTCACAGTCTGATGTTTGCACTTTCAGTTGAAACAGTGAACAAACATATACGTCTCAAGCCAAAATATTAAATCAAGTCTCAAATGAAAAGGCAGTAGAAGAGGGAGGTTAGGCTACCCAACCATTATCTCTTAAGTATAAGTTGAGGTACATTTTATTAAATCTTTGGAGGCTTATGTTCCTGTTCCATCTCTTGCCAGACGTCATTAACAGCAGTTTAAGAGTTAAACTCTGTCTATTATTGTTAAATCATCTTTACTTGATCTGAATATTTGCACCAAGATCCTGAAGAGAGGATGAGGAAGAAGAAAGTCCTACATGATGCATGACCGTGTGGAGGATCATTTAAGAAACATCCATTTCAAATGATGTAAACGTCCCTGCCCACATACGTACACGCGTCCTTTACATTGGTACGATTGTTAGAAAATGTAACGTACAGGATTAAGCTGCCCCGTCTCTGACACCATGGTAAACCCATTTACCCACAAGGCAAATATTTGCTCCACCATATTTGCATGGAGTTGACAGCTGGAGTATTTTTTCCACTCTGTGTTTGTCTTCAATAAACAAGTTCATCAATGTGTGTGTGTGTGTGTGTCTGTGTGAATCTGACTGATCTACAAATCTTACCACAAACTCCAGTTAATAATGCAAATATATTTTTCAAGTCAGCAGGTGAAACATTTTCTCCTTGTGGGTCACACCAGTGCAGAGAAAACTCTGAATTGTTGGCATCCACCTGACTTTGTGTGCATTTGCATGGATTTAAAAAAAAAAAAGGCTTCTTCAGAAAGACATTGATTGTTTAATATAAAGACGCAGTTAGAAGAACAACGTTATGATTCATCTGACCGATAACGAATCCTCGTCCAGTGAGAATTCTCTCCGGAATGAACCGGCCTCTTAAAGTTTGCATTAAGGGGCGAAAAATAAATTCATCTTTGCTCGTATTCCAACTGTGTCCTGCAGCTACAAAATAAAATACGTGCCATTTAATATGAAACAAGTAATATTAACAGTAAGAGGTGACCGGGGGGGGGGTTGTGCAGCACTTTCTAAACCGGGGCTGTTCATCTCCCTTTGCAGGAACTCACAGAGTCTTGCGCTCTGAGCCAGGAGAAAATTGGGTGCCATTGCAACAAATGAATACCACCGTGTCTTGGAGGCAAATGAAAACCCTTCACTCTGAGTGGAGCTGAGCAGCCAGGAGTCATCGGCGGCTCTCCCTGGTGTCACCCTGAGCCTATTAGTCTCTATAAAGGATGATGAATTAGAGACAGAGGGGGAGGAAAGCCTCAGTACCAGAGCCGAGGACGGGGGTCATAAGAATGATAAAGTGAACAGCGTGAGTGCTTTAATGGGCGACGCCAGCAGAGAGGGCGGAAAAGAAGGAGGTCCATGAAATCTTAAAGAGGGGGATTTCCATGTTGTTCTCTTAGTTCTGGAGGCCAACGCAAACACAAGCATGTGAATCTCAATCAGTTCTTCTCAGGTAGAACATGCACCAAGTTGAATGATCCCTCTCTCTCTCTCTCTCTCTCTCTCTCCGTTGATGGACGACTGACAGGGCTAAGAATAAACACACTTAATGATGAGGACAAGGAATGATGGGAGCTCCGCGTCTCGAACCGGATCAAACAGACAGATCTGAAGTTGCTTCACGGTGAACATACAAGGGAACATAAATACAAACTATTTAAGACTTGAGTAGAAGTTGAAGACAGCTGCAGATCCATCTCAGCAGAGCACAGACTGTACCTCCTCAGAGGGCACAAGCTCATGATGCTAAAAGGAAGTCAAAAATTGAATTGCTTTATTGATCTGGAGCCAAAATGTAAAACCAAACCAATTCCTACCCTCCTGTTAAATCTCCTACTATTTGGTTCTACACCAAAACATACACACTCTCGGATTCTCTTCTGGATCCGTCCCTCTGCACAGATGTTCATCAAGTTAATTGGACATCTTTCTTGTCCCATGTCCCACGTCCCATCCAAACCAGTCAACAATCAAACGCACAAGTTGGGAAATCACAACCACTTTGACCCAATATGCTGGTTTGCATTCAAAATGACATTTAAACGCAGGTTCGCATTAATGTGTTGCAAAACTGTCGGTGAAATTGATGGGAAACGTTTTGAAGACATTTATATCTCCAGAATGAAAATGTAATAGTAGAAGCCTTCCATGTGTTTGGGGTCCTGATGAAGTGATAGTTGAGCCTTCATGACTCTTATTACATTAACAACTGATGCTGGCAGCTCAGCCCAGGCTCGTAATAAACCTCGTGCTTCCAGAGATGAGACTCAATCATATCCTTACTGCACGAGGCAGTGAAAACGAATGGCTATCATATAATATTCCGAAAGAAGAAACACTTAGTCCTGGGCTCTTAATGGGTCTCTGCCTTGCACAACCTCTCATCTAACATTGACAAACGAGGCACAGTCCTACCTGAGAGAACAGCGTGTGCATTTCTTCACTGATAATGGCTGCACTGAATGAGGTCATTGTTTTTTTCTGTTTCCTCATTCTCATACGGATCCAGGCGGCAAAACAACGAGGAGGTAACCAGGGAGGTTTATCCTCGTGTTTCAGTCCTCAAAAGATTTAACATCACGAGTCTGAAACTGTCAGTTTATTCAAATATTCAAACCCCCGGGGGAAAAAAACTCTCTCCGTCTTTCAATGAACGTTTTGAGAGGACAAGGAATTCGTTGTATGTAACAATAATGTAAGAGTCGCTACAGATGCGATGCTGGATCAATGAATATATGTCAGGATGAAGAAGAGGCCATAAGTATATGGAAGAATTGGACGAAGATGTCAACTTGGACAGACATCAAGATTCCAGGGCCTTCGGTGATGAGGCCCCAGACGCCAGTGTTGATATGTTGTAAACAAAAGCACGTCCTACTTCCTGCTTGATCTCCCCCCCGCCTGAACACCCATGTCCGAGCAATGATGTGTTTTTTATGTAGAGAATAATACAAAACCTCAAGAAAACTATATGTTGTGCTGAGATTTTTAGTAAGTCAGCAAGTTTGTTTTAACTTTCATGCACCAACTGAAGAATGCTTTGTTCCTCCATTTGATAAATGTCACAGCAGAATAAATGTGCGGAAACTTTTTGCACCAACAAGACGTTGGGCTCTGCAACACTATGTAACTTTTACTGAGCAGCAGCGCCCCCTGTGGCCACACATTGATTACGTTTGACTTCTTATCTGAACAAATAAGTTGTTTATATGCAGAGAAAAACAAAGCCTATCAATGTGTTGAGGTCTGACTGTGTCGTCCCTCTCAGTGAACGTAAACACAACTAAACTCTGGATATTACCCATGATCCTCTGCTTCCTGAACCTGAATAGCTGCTGCTGTAACCAATCCACCAAACTCTGTTGAGAGTTCTCAACTGAATATTGGCGATAAACTCTAGTTTTTAATAACTTCTTAGTCTTTTTAACTGATCTACAGTTCAGCTTCACTCTTCAACTCGCTGGAGCTCATCATGACAGTTGAAGCTGCGACTGTTAGTCACTTCTTCTCACAGGAGATGGAACCAGAGTCAGATAGAACAAGGCTTTAGTATTTTGGGCTCATATTAGTTGGTATCAAACTGCGAGATTAACTGAACCGGACAAAAAGCAGATGTTCTGAAAGTGACACGTCCTCTCAGCGAGTTTCTTCACCTCTGCCTCGGCTCTTCTGCCTCGTGAAGCTTCAGTATCCTCTTCCCTGCGTGGACGGCTGACAGCCCAGAAGCTGTCTGTTGTGTAATTGCAGGAGCCGTGCAATAATATGCTAAGTGTCTATTAATCATCTTGGTGACAAATAAAGTGAGACGTGGGAAGAGACTCGGGTTTGACTGATGTTCCACCGGAAGAAGTTTTCTGTTGTGCATAATTGCGGATGAGGAACTTTTTTCAAGTGTGTGTGTGTGTGTGTGTATGTGGGAGTGTGTGTTGCTTTGCCTCCCTTTTCCACTTCCACTGTTTGACAAATGTGACATCCGCTCTGACAACCTAATTGCTTGTATATAAAATTAGAACCCGCTATTAAAATGAACCTTAAGTTCAAAGCCTCATTCTTAAACGTGGAACATGTGGTTCTCTGTTCTCTCTGCAGAAACTGTCTTCAGGGTCTTTCCTGACGAGTTCTATTGTTATTGTGACAGTAATAAGCTGTTTCATAGGTTTTTATATCCGCTCACTGTCAGTCGGGGGAATCTGCTGTCGATCCGCTGCAGAAATCTTCCCGATGAATCACTGGATTGTTTCCTCATAAACAGGTGAGATAAGCTCAGATCATTTTACGTCTGACAGTTTCACGCGATCAGGAAAACTATTTATAGATTTTAAACGGTTTAAAAGAGACGGAAGATAACAGGGGACCCCCCCCCCCCGCCTGACACGCCGCTGACATATTTATCTGATGATAAACTGAGTGAGTGTTTGATAACCTCGATGTTCCACGCAGAGACAATAGCCAGAAGTCGGAGCGGAAAGGACGGCAGCAGTTGTGGGACATTGCACGTTCACGTGGTCGTAGCTTTAACGACGGGGGTATAAAATATGAAGTATAAAAGACGGGTTCTACTACAGGAAGGTGGAATGGTTCCCTTGTTTTCCTCAGCCCCTCCGCTCATAGTTCACCTGTGAGATCTCACTATCGCTCATAAGAACATGAATGCAACAGTAAAAGTTATTACCTTAGCCGTGGTTTCATCACCTGTTACACAACCAAACTCATACACCGACAACAGTTGGTGATCGCTCAGCTCAATATTTATTTATCACCACATTGCTGTACCGAGAGACTGACAGGAAATCACTGATGATCTCTACAATTGCTACAAATCACTTCACATCCATGAGATGATATCATTCCTGCGAGATGAGGGATAAGCCGCGTGGACGGTGAAGCCGAGACAAATCGTCTCTGCGCCACAAAGCTCCCCCGGTTGAATAAACTGGAGAAGAAGGCAGAACCGTTTCTGTCGGGCAGCGCACACACGTCTGTCATCCTGAACTCTCTCCTCCTCCATCCTGTACGTTCTCCATCACTGGGTGATTAGGGCCCGGTGATGATGGATGGGGGCAGAGAGGAGCTCTTTCTGTGCTTCTTCTCAGGCCTGTGTGTGTCACAGACACGCTCCCCGGCGGCCATCAATCCGGTGCCGCGGCCTCTCAAACCTGCATCCAATAACACAACGGCACTTCAGAATAAAGAAGAAGCGAGAGAGAGAGAGTGAGGGGGGGAGCGGGAGACGGATTCTGAGGGAGAAAAGGAAAACAAGCTGTACACGCTGACATCAAACGTACCTCAGAGGGTCGTCAAGAGGAAGCGCCCACAGACGGGACGCGAGCGCCAGGTGGGGAGAGCGTCTGCAGCAGAAGGCTGAGCGAAAGCACGGGGGAGGAGGAGAGAATCACCTCTTCCCTCCTCTTGATTCGACTTGATTTATGTGACAACTTTAAAGAAAACAACATTAGGCACGAGGAAAGATCGCAGAGGATCAGTTTGGTAGTAAATCGAAGAGTGATTGCCGGGATGCAGGAGATATCAAGAAGGCAGGGAGGCCCTTTGTGAAACATGTACAGGAGCAGTAATGACGTGATGTACGTGGAGATGGAGAACGAGCAAATTTATTATCAAAACACAGACGTTTCAACCAGATACCAGAGAATGTGTGGAGTGAACAGAGTTTACAGAATGTAGATACACGACCCAAGTTTCCTTAGAGCTTCATGTGACTTCTGCATTTCTAATTTTAACCTTGAGTCCATCGTTTAATGTGTGACCCCGCGTTAATATTTTGTCAAGGACCTCAGGGAGCAGCTACATCTTCATTCTGGGATGTTCCTATCATTCATATCATTTAACTCCATCCCATCACTGATGATGCTTCTTCATCTTGTCCTGGTGGTGACAACACAGACAGTCGTTTTGTGCGTTATCAGTCATCTGAGCTATTTGTATTGGAAAATTAGACATATGCCCTTTTTTGGTAAAAAGGAAAAAGGTCATATTATTACACAATATAGAAGTGACTCAGCTCTGTGTATTCCTGCTGAGAAATGAACAAATTAGCCAACGGACAGAGAGATTATTCAGATTCTGATTCTATTTTAAATGGACAATCCACCTGATTCACAAACAGTAAAATCCGAGGGAACAGGAACCCCAGTGTGTGTTGTTATTTGGTGGGTTTGTAAACTTTCTAGAAGCTAAATATTGAAACTCTTTCTTGAGAGTTCCTCCTTTTATATCTCTGACAATTCCACTCAGATTCTTTTGAAGATTAACCTTTTAAAATCTGCTGGACTTGTCCTGTGATACACACAAGAACAGTTCCAAACTTATGTTTCAAAGGAACATTCATCATATAAACTTAATTTGCTTCTCATCTTTTATATTTTGCATGCATGCCCCTTCCTATTGGCTTCCATTTGTTTATCTTCAT
The DNA here is from genome assembly GCF_949316205.1 of Platichthys flesus. Classification (NCBI taxonomy): domain Eukaryota; kingdom Metazoa; phylum Chordata; class Actinopteri; order Pleuronectiformes; family Pleuronectidae; genus Platichthys; species Platichthys flesus. The sequence goes on along the minus strand of NC_084952.1, from coordinate 3,260,755 downwards.
ACAGTAAATAAAAAAATCTGTTGACTCTAAACTTCTTGAGTTGAAGATCTATCAGTGTTTGAGGAAAGCGCCCAACCAGTAGAAAATGTCTAATTTCTGAACAGCGACTATGTGTGTGTCACCATTTCTCTCGTTTCCAAAAATCAGAATTGTGACTTTGGGAATATCGATTGATTGACCCTCCTTCAAAGTTTGAAAAGCAACAGAAGAGAGACTCGTGACAGCTTGACTGGCAGCGATGTCATTACGTCCTTATGGCAACTGTCAGGGACGTGCCTGTCACGTCCCCTCTGCCTGAAGACACTGCATTTAATTGAACTGTCATCTTTAGGTCAAAGTGATACGGCTCCACACAGCAGGACACTGACTAAGATCACCTCTGACAGCAATTACAAACCAATCCGGCTGCACATCACTTACACGGCAGAGGTCCCACATATTAGATTGATTGTCTTCTATCCATAAAACTGCCATTTGTCACAAAAAAAGACACGGTGAATGGTCAGAAGGTGGAGTAATAATTCTAATGTCTTAATGACTTTCATCTAGGATGTAATTTATATATTTCTAGTTGTTTATTTGGAAAGAAAATCACGGCAGTTGGCGACAGCAACGATAGCTTCAGTGGCTAAACTGGCAAAGTTTCCACAAACAACTATATTCATCCAAATAAAAAGCATTGATCGAACCAAAGAAGCATCAAAAAAGTCAAAACATTAGTTCCTTTCATATCGAGCACCGTGTTTACGTCCGTGCATTGATTTAACGCCGCTCCACTGACGGTGGATCATCGGGTCGGACGCCAGTCACGGTAAAGCTTATACCCAAATTGTTGTTGGAGTTAGATGGGCTCCAGTAATTGATGGTAGGATGTGTTTTCCCACCGATAATGTGTCTTTTCTGCTGTCAAGGGGTTGCTGCTTTCCTTCCTCTCGCTCCGTCAGAGCCCTTACTGTCAAAACAGCACATGTCTCCCCAATGAAGATGGATGACTCTCTGTCGGGTGGATACAAACTGAGGGATGCAGACGAGGAGTGGGAGAGAGGGAGGGGATGGAGGGGAGGGGGGGGGGGTGAGAAGAGAACAAGCAGGGGTAGAGGAAAGCGAGATAGCAACAGAACAGGGTCAAGATAAAGATGGAAAAGAAAAAGGAGAGTGGAAACAAGAGAGGGACGGAGAGAGTGGGGGAACGGAGGTAGAGAGACAGGGTGGATGGGGGGGTAAAAAAAGATGGAGGAGGTTGGGGCACATATTTAGGTGTTTCCGTTGAGGACCGAGCATTCTCGCGTTTCCTGTGCGGGCGTGTTGGCCTTGGACCAAAACCAAGGAATGGGAACTTTTATTTTGATAGTCTCCCTATACGCAGGGCAGCAGACACATCATCAGCTGTCAGCAGATTCTTTCTAAAGATAATGTAAATATCATGTGTCTATTGTTCATCTGTTATTTTATTCTATTGTTTCCTGTGAGTGGGCTTCAGGAAAAGTGAGTGTAAATCTATCACACAACACAGGAACTCAGAAATTAATTAAGTGTTAGAAATTGCCCTAAAAAAAAAACATATCACATAATATTTTGCATGCAATATCACTTGTGATTCTACGATGGACTATAAGGGCTATATGTTTAAGAAAAGATTCAGAGATTGAGAATTTAATCAAAATGTTATGAAAAGATAATAAAATTACAACTTTTTTCCTTCACAAGTTCCTTCAAAATGTAGTCTTTAAATACATTATAATATAGTGAGATATCAAATAAAAAAGTTTCACACACAATTATGTATTTTGTGACAGTGTGTTTCCTCATTCAAATAAACGTGTGAGAAAATTGAACTTTACAAATAGACGTGTTGACCATGTTCTCCATTAACTTGTGTCAGACTCCTAAAAGTAATTTCAAAGTACTTCCACATCACACATTACTTTCAAAGGTGTCATATCTTACATGATGCGATGAATCAAACCATTAGCCACATAACAGGAAACTCCTGAAGTCTATATGAGAATACGACTTTCAGACGCCTGCACAAACCCAAACATTCACACACACACACACACAGACGGACTGACTGACATAAAGCTGCTTCCCGCGCTGCACCATCCATTAGCGTTGACCTTTGAACCGAGCAGTTGTGATCATGTGATTGTGCAACACTGAGGTCACGCCGGCTTGTCAAAACACCGGCGCTGATGTGTGACAGTGTGGTAACCTACGTGTCAATCTGATTGAGGTGACGCTTCTGACCGGTGGAAGAAGTGAGAGCGTATTAGAGCGATAGAACATCAGGGTGTTTGCCTCTGTGCTGGTGGAGAACTTATATGATACATAAAGCAACTACACAACATTTAGGAAGCATTTATAATTCATTATTGTGACTTATGAGAGTGTCAAATAGCATCTGTTGTGTGTGCGATTCATTATTTATGCAGCATTGGGCCGAGCTGAATAACACCCATCATTCAAAATGAATACAAAGCTGTAGATTAACTTAAACATGAACGCTGGAACATAAAGAGTTTTTGGGTGCGTCGTTACACGTGTGTGAAGTGAGTCTTGAAAGAGTGACGTTTCTGAATAGGACGTCTTCAGCAGCAGGATTTACTGTTTGCACTTGATCATCATCGAGTCTTACGTTGTATTAACAGCCCACAAAATAGAGGCGGACGCATACCATTATGATATATGTGGGTTTTTCCATATTAGACAAATATATCTGAAGCTTGTCTTCTGTCTTCTCTGGTTGGATATTCTTTCCCCTCCTCCATAACCGGCCTTTAAAGATGGACGACAAGACAGCTCCCCAAAAGTGAAACCAAATTATCTTCATCGCCCCCTGCAGGCTGGCTGAGGTGTTTGTCATAAAGCCCACCTCCTACTTGTTAGTAAAATCAAACTTAAATAAATCTTTCCCAAAAATGATTTGTTATTTAAAGTATTTATTTTTCTGACCATAATCTGTGTCCTGTGTCTTTAAGGGCATGACAGACCAACAACTAACTAATTAGCAACCTAAATGAAAGACAAGCAAACTGAAATAACTAAATAGATCCAAACCATAAAAAAACAGATCATAAAATAATCTTAAAAATAATCATATTATAACAAAATGTTTCTTATTGCTAAATCTGTGCAAATATTTCACCACAAGCCCCTCGTGCTTGTGCAAGAACAGAAAAAGGACTAAAATTGAATTTATCCACATTTTAGTCACAGCTGAACACATGGAGGTGGAGCGTGGATGAATCCTGCAGCAGTGATTGGACCACCAGGTTGTTTCCACCATGAAATCGCACTAATGCAGTTCACCCAAATCAGCAGGAAGCTACAAATGTTCAGCAGGAACCTTTCAGCACAGAGTCATCACACGCTCCTCATAATATTTTGGGTAAACAGGATTTAAGTAATCTGCACTATGACCTTTGTTGACTCCTACTGGTGATGAGGAGTAACTGCGGCACCTTGAACAAACTGTTCATCCACCTCAAAGAGAGAGAGGGAGTCACATGATGTTTTGGACACTCTGCACGTTGTTTCAAATTTTGATTAATTAAAGAAAATTAGAAAATTAGTTTGGTATCACGTGTTTCTTGGCCCCCAGGTCCATTTTCCCCGGGGCCCCCGAAGTCCCTTGGAAGACTCGTGGTTGACGGGTGAACTGTAAGTGATGCGTCGTTTACCCCCGGCGTTGTGTTGTTTACCTTGTCAGCCGCGGAGGACGACAGGATCTGTTTGTGTAGCAGCCGCGCTGCTTCAGGTAGCATATTAGTTCACCGAGATTGGAAGCAGGGAATATTCCCTGACACTAATGAATATCAGTTTTATTAGGATATGATTGCGGCCATCAAAAAGGTTATTGCTTTCATAACATTGTATATTAAAAACAATTTAATCTCATCCTTGTAAACAGTAATTCAATCCCATTCAAGCTGCATCTCAAGTGATTGATGGCAAAAGCAGAAGTATATCATCCATAGGACGTCGGCGGGAGACAACTGTCTTCTCTCAAGAAACTGTCACTTCGGACAAATCAAACGGGAGGATTTCCCTCTTCGCCTTCTATTTCCGCTCTGACACGAAGGAGAGATATGACCGGGACATGTTACCGTAAGATTTATAGCCGAAGGAAGTCATGTGAGGTCACGTCACCGTATCAACACGTGGTTTCATGTAGCGCGGTGATTCCTGAGACGATAAGAAAACAGACGTGACCTCAGTTGTTCTCATTTTGTCCACCGCCATTGACGATGTCTCCTCCTGCGGCTGCTGCTGTCCTGATAAGAGTTTTATCATCTTAACTGTGTCCCAATTTGACCAGGAACGAGGGAAGGAGAGAGAGAGAGGCAGAGAGGAGGAGAGAGAGGGAGAGAATAAGAGGAATGGAGAAAGAGAGAGAAGGAGTGAGAGAGTGCGAGAGAGAGAGAGGCTTTTAAAAGGATTTTGTCGGTTATTGACTGGTTGCACTCTTCAGCTAATAGCCATTTAAAGATTATGGGCCTGCTGGTGGAAATCAAGGCCTCCATTGTTTGCCTTATTGCATTCTGGCAGATGGGGGCTGACACAACAACACGCAGCATCCCTCCGGGCACGCTAGGCGAGCACCGACCCTCCATCAGCAGATCTCCTATTGAACTGGCCCTAATAACTGGCCATGAATTATTAATACACGCACCATATTGAAGACAGGGAGAGAGGAGAGGAAAAAAACAAGGGAGGATTGTGGGCTGGTTGCAGCGATCGTGATTGGCGTACAGGTGCCAGTCAAAGAGGAAAAGGTCCGTTCAAAAGAGTCCCACGGCGGCCATTTCTCGGAACGGGGAGGACATTCCGATAACTGGCATGGGAAGATAAAATATATATTCATTAGATGTCAGATTGCTGATGAAATGGGTCCGATCCATTAGTGGGCAGCGGAGAGCGGCCGGTTAATGTTTCCCGGTTGTTCTTGGGTTGGGTGGCTTTTAGTGTTGCTCTAGGTTGCTGCTGCTGGAAACAGGATCACTCGATCAGGAAGGAATAATAAAAGAGTTTGAGAGAGAGAAAGAGAGAGAGAGAGAGAGAGAGAGAGAGAGAGAGAGAGAGAGAGAGAGAGCAGGTGTTGTTCAAAATAAAAAAGGAAACACTTTGGAAATCAGAGTCAAATGCACCTGTTGCTGAAACCCAATAAGTTTTGAGTGAACCCGATCGGCGAGTTGCACTTTAATCCCTCGTCCGTCCTCGGGTCAGCTGATTTATTTGCTGGACCTCGGCCGGACTCACTTGACTTTTCTTAAGCTCCCTCATAAACGGCAGGCAGGGGTTAGGTTCAGTATTTGTTTTGATCCTGACGTGGGGCAGCTCATCTGGTGGAGGTATGTTTTCACCAGGACATGATCTAGTTTAATTATTTGCCGTACGTGTGTAACTTCAAACAAAAGAGTTTAGTAGAGTGTTTATCAAACTACCAGATGTGATTGTTTGCCAGAGCAGCAGTAAATCATTCAGACAATTTCGCGAGTATTTAAACGTCTCTGATTCTCTTTTTCTTTCTCTCTGTGTCAGCCTCGGTCTCCCAGTGACTCGAAAAGCCTTCGGCAGGGCTGTTCTCACTGAGTCGAAATTAAGTCCACGCTGCGCCTGATGAATTGAATTTCCTGCGTCGAAAAGCCTGCGATTTCTAAAGAAAAATAATGAACGCCCAAAGAATCCCCTTTCAGATCTCATTATGAGGGAGAGGTTCTAATTGCGACTAAATTAAATTTCCATTTGCTTTCTCTGTCTGCGAGTTTCGGCTGCCGGTGATGATGTGATGTGAGTTTTTTCTTTTTTTTTGATGTATCATGTTAAAAGCTGTGTTAACCAAAACCACAGCAGGAGCAACACAACCAGCTTGTATCACACACACACACACACACAGGAAGAACGTGTGGCTCGTTCGCCGGTGACCGTGTCAGTCGGCGGGCGCAGGTTGACGAACATCAAACAGACACTTAGATGAGTCCTCCCTCATGTCTCTGCCTGAGAGCTGCTGCTTGGATGAGTGCCCCCATTTCATCAGACGCACCGACATCAAGGGGCGTGAAGGGAAACTGCAATAAGCCCCTGAACAGGAGCCAAGAGTGAAGACGTGGAGGAGACACGGGGTGTGTTCCAGAGCAGCGGCCCTGTCGCTTGCAGTGAAGAACCCGGCTGAGAAAAGCATAAACTGGGGCTGAAATTCACACACGTAAGTGTACATGCAGACAAAAGAACAACACAAACCAAAACAACACCTGTATGAAGCTGCTCATGCTCATTCTTGTTGTTTTGAAATTAAAATGATGGACGACATGACGGCTCGCCAAAAGTGAAGCCAAATCGTCTTGGTGTCCCCCTGGTGGCTGGCTGCAGTACAGGTCATGAAGCACTGCCTCTTCCGTGTTAGTAGATTGGACATGGACCGAACTCAAAAGTCCAAATAAACATCAACACATTTCTTATCAAAGATGTTTTCTGTTCTCCCAGTTATTTGTTTGTTTGCAGGTTTATGCAAAACCTACAACAAGGATTACGACAGAACCTCGAAGGATGTAGGATTCAGAGGTTAGGGTGTTATTTAAGATTGTTCTTGATTTCTCAGAGTAAATCATGGATCTTGATGGAAGTAAATCTGGCAAAATTAGGAGGCTCGGTGGCCCCAGAGAGACAATCTTCTGTTTTCTTTGCAATTTGTTTGTCTGTCTATCAGCCACATTACTCAAAAGCATCCAAACCGATTTCCATGAAATTTGGTGAAATCTTTTCAGTAGTTTTTCTCTAAACCTGCCAATAAACAAACAAACTAACCCTAACCTCTTTAGTGGAGGTAATAAATGTTTAAATACTAAAATGTGTTGTCCTGCTTGTCAAACTGCCAATAGAAACACAAATGTGTGAGAAAGACAAGCAAAGAAAACAGGTTTATCTGTTTCTTTATCTCTGATGCGAATCTGCTCCGGTGCAAACTCGCTCTCTGCTCATCAGCAGTGAATATAATGTTCATGATGTTCACGTAAAACGAGGCGTTAACTTTTTATTTTATCTGTTCTGTTGCAAAGTGCCGTTTAATTAAGCTGTAAAGAAGAACCATGGGGTTTTTAAAAAAGGAGCCTGATTGTTTTGGAGGTGAAAAGGTCAAAAGGATTAGAAACTTCAATCGTATTCAAAGTTCGATGTTTTCGATGGTAACTCTCAAATGAGAGAATACTCAGGATTACGTGTGAATTGTCCTGTGTGGAAACATAAAGGCCTTAACGTTTGGTTTGTGTGTCACAGACAACGAGGAGGAGGAGGAGGCCTCGTCATGCAACTGTTGAACGATCGCCTGAACGACATGTGACGTCGCGTGCGCCTGACACTCGGATAATGACGAGGTCGTGCAAATAAATCATCTGCACACAAAAGTGAAAAGAGCTTGAAATGAGCTTAATGGTGTGGCGTGACACGATTACATGGGCGAACACAGAGTGTGGGAGAGAGAGAGAGAGAGAGAGAGAGAGAGAGAGCGGGGGAATCGCCTGCAGGCAGAGAATGAATGGGAGGTGGAAATGGTGTGTGTGTGTGAGGAGGGGGGGGGGCAAACAGAGCAGGTCAAAATGAACACCATCTGGGTACATGAAAGGGAGGCGGCTGGTGGTGGGGGGTGGGGGGGGGGGAAGGAGGCAGGAGGTGGCGGCGAAACAAAACAAAAGCACCAGTGCTGCCAGCATGTCGCCGGCAACGCCACAACACTGCCACCCTCCATGTTATGACCCCCCCCCCCCACCTCCTCCACCACAACCACTGACAATCAGGTGGACGAGGCCTAAACATCACTCATGCATCACCCCCCCTCTCTCCCTCCCTCCACCCCCCCCTCTTCTCTTATCCCCCTGGGGGTTCAGATCATTGCCAAAGGAGCCACAGGCCACTTGCAGGCTGACAGTCAGCTCCTCTAATGGGCCTGGCTGTTTATTTTGTACCGCTTGGAAGTGGATTAGCTGGAGGTAATTATGGTTAATGATCCGCCCGCCTCACCCCGCTAATCTGTAGTCACCCGCTCGCTCGGCTAGTCGCGAGCGCACAAGCCGCCGGCGCCATTAATACGAGGGTCGTGTTACCTATTAGAGCCGCAGCAGGGAAAGGTGAGATGGAAATTTGTCGGGATGGATCAGAGTGTGAAGGGCCTCGACGTCGTGGACCCGTCCTGGAGTCAGACGTGTGATCACTGAGGTTCAGCAGATTTGAGTCGACTACGTCCTCAGACATGTTGTTTCAGAAGGAAAGGCCCCTGAGCTGAAGGTTATTCATTTAGAGATTAACACTGACCCAGGATGGGATTAATACATTTTTAATAATAATTTAAGTGATTTTAAATTTCCAATTGGGGTTCGATTTTCAGACTTTTCATGGTATTCGGTTTGGAGCTTATTATCCTACTGGAATATTAACTACAGGGACATATGCTAATGTTATATATTTAAAAGTGAAACTACTCCAACTAACATTGGGATTTAACTGGAACTTTAAAAAATCTAATTTGTATAAAAAATTATTATTATAGATTCATGAATCCAAAATAATAATAAACAATGTTGATCAAAGAAATAAGAAACAAAATAATATTTACAAGAACTTTATTAGTTTTAGCAGTTGCAGTTTCTTAAAGATGAATACACATTTAATCTGTTTCAACGTTATATATATATATATGTGGAACTTTACCTGTGTAAATCTCCCAAACCTCCCAAATCTCCCAAACAAACATAGATTTTTCTACTTTTTAAATAGTTTATTTATTTTAGGAATTAGGGGAATTTAGTCAGCTCAAACAGAATCATCCAGTTTATCTGAAAAAGGTTCAAAAGCACAGTGATGTCTAGAGGCCAAAATTAAAGAGATGAACATCTAGTGAGAGAAATGCACAAGAAAAAAATAAAGCAAAATAAGGTAGTTTCTTTTTCATTCCTTTCAATTATCGATTGTTTGTTCAGAATTGTCTAATTTCTCTGGTCTCAGACCAGCCAGTGCATGTGTGGGTCGTTTGTCTCGTTCGTAACCAAAAGTATTATCGTGATGTTGAGAAAGAAAAATCTGTTTTCCAGCTGTTCCAGATTCAGTTGACAGGGAGATGTAAATATTTACTTGCTTTTCGCACTTAAACGTCTGGTATTTAAAATGTAACCCCAGACAGGTGTCCTTCCCAGTATGTCTCCATGTTCTTGGCGCTGGTTTGTTGTGTTTGGCACGTGACGCTGTGTGTTCACCAGGATGTGAACAGGATTTTCTCTACAGACTTTTGTGTTGTACTTTTAAAAATGGATTTGTTAAAAAACTCAAAATGTACCCATTTTAAATCCATTAATCCATAAAATGATTTTATATTTACAATATATTGGAAGCATGTTTCCAAAATTCGTTGGATTGTGTATTCACGAGCAGAAATTTTAATTAATCGTGTTAAAATTAACTAAACATGAGGGGGTTTCATTTTGCTTCTTGTGATAATAATGTAATAAACTGCAATAAAATCAAGTCATAAAACGTAAATACGTTAAGTTAATAATGATGCATGGTCACAAGGGTGTAGCAGGCAGCTTTCTATTTTTTTTACCAACTCTAATTTAAAACAACGGATGCTAACGGTTAAGAGTCAAATGAAATCAGGAAATGTTCCTGGGTTGTGGTCAATGTAATTCATGTTCATCCTAAACACTTTTATCTCATTTCGCAGCATTATGAGCGATGGAAACATGAGCCTCCTTTAAAACGACACACACTTACACACACACACACACACACATATACACACACAGAGTGTAGACTGTCAGTCACGTAAACCAGCTAAGAGCGACATCCAAAAAATGACGTCTTACTCAGCCCGCTTTTTTTTTTATTTTTCTCTCCCACCACATTCATCCATCTTGTGAAATGCACCAGTAATAGCAACAAAGTGGTTTTTCTCCCCAAAATGAAGTTTTGCTCAATCGAATCAGGGGTCGAAGACACGTATCTCCGTGTGAAAAGGACAGGACACATCAGGGTTAAACCGATTACGTCCCGTTAAACAGGCTTTTCAGTGTCTCCATCTCAGACACATTTTCCTGCCTTTTTCCAGTAATTTTTGAAAGCCTTCAAGCTGTAATAAAATATCACTTTTTGTGCATTTGCGCATTAAAACACTCTTGGTCTCGTTGCAGTTTTCTGATGATAATCACATTTCCCTACGAACCCTCCCCCCCGGTTTATTCCCATCTCCCCTTTTAAAGCACTTTGCTGCTGTTTCAGTGAAGACGACACTGACTGGGGGTGAGGGAGGGGAGGAGGAGGAGGAGTAGGCTCCAAATGGAAAGCTTTAGCTGAGGGCTCGGTCTGCACGTTACGTTGGCGTCACGTCTCGCTCTGACTGAGCAAGGAGCAACATCCCCCATCACCACCAGCCTCTCAGGGACCCTCATAAAGTGCTCTGATGCTTCATAATGCAGATCATTAACCAGAATGCTGGGGAAGACCCCAAGTCCCCACTTAGACGAGGAGCCTCCCCGAGCCCCCCCCCTGTGTTATGTATCCCCGCAGATCCCCTCCAGACGCTCTGATTGTCCATTCCCGCCCGCCGTCGCCTTGCCAGCAGCAGGCTTTATTGACACTAAGTTGCCCCCACGCGGCGGCGTTAATATGCACGACAAAGACGTTGCTTCTCCTCTGTGTCGACCTGAAGGTGCTTACAAGCCGCTGGTTATTGAAACACGCAGCCATAAAGCTAACAGAGATATGACTTAGGACGTGATTGCACTGGGTGACCGATGCACGAGCGCAATCAAGTCAAATGCAGTGATTTGGAAAGGAGGACGAGGGGCTGAGAGGCAGGGAGGGAGGCTGAGGCCTTGTGAGGCAGGCAGCCGGGCTGAGGTGATTCACTCACAGCAGCAGCACAGATTCAGGTTCGACTCGGGCCTTGAAAACACTTTTTCTCATGTGTTCTCTCAGAAGTTGTCTCTGATTTGTTGGTGATTGACTTCTTCTCTCGTTGGCCTAATACGAGTTCTGGATTTTGCAAGAAGACGTTTTGAATAAAGAGGTTGTGATTTGGTCCTGGTCAAATTCATCCTCGAAATAAGAACAAGGAAACAAAATGCATCTTTGTGCAAAACTCTGAAATCCCAATATAGTTTGTCAATTCAGTCAATTTCAACTTTTACTGTGTGAGATATTGAACTTCCGGGCGTTGCCGTGTAAATAGCCATGAATGGTTGTGTACTTATTGTTTTTTTTTTCATGTAAGAAACAAGATGCAACACACGCGGAGAGGCAAAACGTCAAACATGACTTATCAGGGAGAAGATCCCCCGCAAAAAACGAAAGGCAAACTCCTTGACGGGCAATGGGAAAAGAGTCAACTGCCTTTTATTGACGGGTCCACTGTCATTTAAAAAAAACAAACGTATATTCATTAACTTTGGTGCTGAAGAAGTAAATTCTGCACCGGGACATTAACAGGAGTTTTGCTGTGATCTACAGAAAAAAGACAAAAATGGGTTTGTCCATCATGCCCAGACAGTTTGTCTCTGTCCCGCAGTGCCCTCGTTATCATGTGAAAATCAAATGACAGCAATATGACTTATGAAGTTAAAACCAGTATATAAATATAATATGAAAGTATATAAGCCCCCACTTGATCTGAAGTGTTGTGAAGCGTCTCCGGAAGGTATTAGTATCTGAAGATATCAGGTATTTTTTCGAGGATACAATTATCTGGGCCTCCATCACATTATTCACGCTGTCCTCCAGCAATCATTTATTCATCCACGCAATTAGAAAAACAACAGAGCCGCCGCTTTATTAACTCCTTCCTTACCTGGCCACTGCCGAGCAAGCACAAAGAGGGCTTCAGGTGGTGAGAGAGAGAGAGAGAGAGAGAGAGAGAGAGCGAGAGAGAGGAGGGGGAGGGGAGGATTTAATGAAAGCTCTGTATCCGATTCATCTTGTCAACGCTGCACCGCCTTCTCTGCCCCTAAACCAAACCCCCAGCATGCTTTGCCAGCCACTTTAATTACTTTTCCCTTTGCATGGAGCGGCGACCCACAGAACTGACAGACAGGTGCAGCAATCCTGATTAGTTAAAATAATAAAGACTGGGAGATTACGACAAGGAGGAGGAGGAGGAGGAGGAGGGTGTCAACGTGTGGACAACCTCTCCTGATGGGCAAGCGGTGAGGGGATGTCAGAGCAGGGCGGGGGACATTGATTTACTTTGTGACAAAAGGGCGGCCTTCGGGCTTGACGGGGCAATATGGAAGACAGACAGAGAATGAGGAGGGGGACGAGGACAGGGGAAGGTGGCACCCGCTCACATCACCGGGTCTCAGTTTGCCTCCCGCACGTGGGGACGTGAAAGCCCTCGGTGCCTCGGAGACCACTAGTACCACCGCACCTATTAACATGAGGTGGAGTTAATAAACGCCACCTCCTGGGATTCATCAGCCGTGATAGCTCCGGTTTATTTCACCAGATAAAGGGAATACTGCTCCGAATGAGATTGAGCGCCTTCCCCTCACTTTCATGTTTGTAGAAGTTACACTGGACACAAGATTAGGTTTAAAATAAAGATATATTGTTGGTATTAAAGGTATTTAGGGTGAATTTGACACCAAAATCCATTGAGGCAACAGCTAACGATTGCCTAGGAATCAAGAATTTTATTTTTTTCTCAAATCTAAATCACACATTGTCATCACTTCATTCTCCCGTCCAAGTTCAACTCACAGATTACATCAGCGTTCACTCTGAGGCCCGGCAAAGGGGACACCGGCAGAAACATCCACCCGTGTTGCGGGCTGAAACGTGAGAGGTGTAAGTTTGTGTGTGTGAAAGCCGACCTGCGGTGCCCACATCCTCGAGCTGACACTTTAGAGCTGCTCTGTCTCAGCTGAGCGTGTCGGAACAACAGAGATGTGGAAAAGGCCGGCATGTTTACCACCTCTCTGTGAAATCAAATACAAGCGGCTCGCAGCGGCCCCGGAACATCGTGAGAGCGACAGATTGAGTCGCATCGCGGCTTCAAAGAGGCGGCGGGGCGCTGAGGAAAAGTGCGTTTTTCCAAATGTCCCTTTGATTTGTTTCTCACGGGTTATAGGCTCAGGCGGCGATGCACTGATAAATTGCACAGGTGCATCCTGCGTGCAAAGTTTGGATTCAACAGGGGCAAAATATATTAGAATAAAATAACCTCCACTTATATACAACCATTAGTTGGTACAACACTTTGGACAGTTGTGAACCACGGAGGGTAAATAAAGATGGCCGACGTATCTCCACCTACTCCCTCTATCCAGAAATTAAACCAAAAATGTCCTTGATACAAGCGCTCAACCAATCAGGACGTTTTACTCCATTTTTATGGCATCTCATTAGTAATTTAAAACCAAACCTAATGTGTAATTTAACACTTAAACTTTAGTGCGATACCTGAAATGACAGAAACCATCTTTAAAACAAATTCATTTTTATGTGTATAAGTCCATTTCTGTCACTTCTTTGATTTCACGGCCTTTACTCGTCTCTCTTGGCAGTGAGTCACTGTAGCTCGTTGTATTTTTTTCACTGTGGCTCAATAGTCGTAACTTTTTATTTGGTGTTATTTTGGCGACATTAAGAATGGATGAGTTATTTTAAAATGGCGACTTTACAAGGCTGTGTTTCAGGTGGGGAAGTTTTTTATTTTTATGGAAGATTTCATTTGTTGACCTTGGGTGAGAAAACAAAGTTCTTTCTTTCTTCCGTATTCAGTCGTTCCTGAGAAACTTGGCTTGCAGTCAGGATCAAGATCAAAGACTTCAAAATAGAAATAAACTAGAAATAAAACTAATCTAGTTTACAATGTAAGAACTGATATTAATACAACTTATGTTAACATCACATGTGCACATTTAGCAGGTTAATTGTACCGGTGAAGACATTTCCACTTTTGTTACACATATAACAGAGTGATCTAAATGTCCAATGTAGTTGCAATATAGGTTTATGTTTTAATATTGTATGTATAATGTTGTATGTTTCACTACTGCATCAGCATGTTTATTAATAACAGGACAAAGATACAAAACATACATCTGCACCAAAAATGTGATGCATGCACTGTAAGTAAAACTTTCAATATGGAGCTTTAGATATTTTCTACCTGAATGTGATTATGATTTTTACTCATACTCTAACTAATGTAAAATATCCAAATACTTCCACGTCAGGATAAATTATTAATATTTTCTCTAAAGTAAACAATCTACATATTTCTTCCACGCAGCCTGAGCCATGTTCATGCTGACTGGCCTCCTCCCAGCTGAAATCACTGGTAGAAATCAGAACATCAGTTGTGGCTCTCCAACTGACAGGGTTAGACGCCACCTGATGGACAAAAGATGCAGAGCGCGTTCAGCGATGCCACTCACAGTCCCCTGGTTCACTGGGAGCAGCTGTACAGGATCATGATGACGGATGGGAACCGCTGACTGCTTCAGAATAAATGGAGCTTCCCCCCCCTTTCTCACAATCGGAGCCTTTTTGTTTAGCTGCTTTCATTTTGTTTCTCTCCCACTTGGTTCCACTACATTCCACGTCTTAATAAATGTTATAGATGTGTCTTCAGAGGACACACACAAGTACTGGGTGGAAGTAAGGACAGTGGGAGTTATGGTGACATCGTGTTTTTCTTTTGCTGCAAGTAGATTTTTGCTTCAGGAAGGAAATCTGAATGAAATACATGAAGCTCATCAGTAAATTAGGTTTTAATAATTCAGCTGGACATTTTTCACTCGTTAACAAAGAGATGATGCCAAACTATAAAGGGGATGGAATTGATTTCCAGTGTTCTTATTAATGCAGCAAAGTCAGAGGCTCTTAATGCGGCTGCCTTCTTGATACGTTCATAATCAACTACGCTGATGTACTGTGTAACGGCCTTAAATGGCCGATGGATCAAGCAGGAAATGAAACAAATTCGATTGGCTTTCGGCTTCATGTTCTGAAGATTGGTTGCTTTGTTTCCTTTTGATTGGTCAATTAAAAAGTGCGCTTCCACTTTTCGAATCCCGGGCCCATTACAGAAAATAATTTCAAGAGCCAAGCTGTTTGCCCTGCGCTGCCTGCCTGTGAGGAATTCCCTCTCCACTTTGGAGAAGTCGGGCGGAGGGAGAGCGAGCGAGCGAGCGAGAGAGAGGTGGTAATATTAGCTCCCGTTTTATTGAGAGATCCATTAATCGCAGCCTCCTGCCGCTGACCCTCTGACCCCCGCTGACCCCTGGACATCATGTTACCAGCCGGGCAAACTGGACTTCAAGGCGGATTCAGCTCCCGCAAAAGCAAATAACAGTTTTCAGCTGAACTGGTTTGTGTGTTTGGGTTTGGATTTGTGCGTCTTCTGTTTTTTTTCCTAGACACTTTACTGTATTTTGGAGGCTTAAGGGCACAAAACTACACATCCAGAATTAAAATGGAATTATGTGTATGTAAGTTATTAAAGCCAAAAGTAAAATTGTTTTTAAATCTCCACATACAACAAATAAACAAGAAAAGTCAAATTTAGGATCAGAAGAATCTTTTTGCATTTGTAATTGATATAATTATTTTTGTGTAAAAACAACAATGAATTTTTAAATGACAGTTTAAAAAAATATGTAGATTTTTGCTTTGTGTTTTATCCTGGTCTCTTAATTAATACAGAGAGAGTATCGTCTGTCTGCAGATGATGAATCCTCTCTCTGCTGGAGAGCTGCTTGAGAGGAAGAAACATTAAGGCCGCATGTGAGCACATGCATTAGGCAGTGGAAACACACACACCCAGGTGGGGTAGGGTGGGGTTATTATGAGCAGTAATATAGCCCCATTAAATACTACTTATCTAATGCTACCATTAAGTATGTGTATACATCTTTAGCAGGAGCTTAGAATTCCATTGAAATAAAGAAGTCACGATCTGGAGCATTGTGCACATATTACGCCGATAATGTGTGTTGACAATGTGAAACCACCGACTGAAGAATACAGACTCTATTTCATTTCCAGTTCCTTGACAAGCTGCGTTTCCAAGACGGTTGCTGAACGCATTTATTGCGGCTTTATGACGGGTCATTTAGGAAGTATCATTCCTCCAGTACTTTACAGAATGTCTTCATCAGCTGTCGAGCGTGTGCCCCCCCCCCCATCCCGCACAATATAGAGGACTTGGGTAACTTTATCCACGCCTTTGTCTGATGGCTACATAAACTGCACTCTACCTGTTTTTCGACAGCCGAGGCCCGGGCCCAGGACAGGCATTGAAAGCAAATACCTGATTGTATTAGTGTCTCCCCTTTAAGCTGTTGTCACCTAGCTGACCGATTATGGGCAATTACCTGCTCTGTCGGAATCCTAGCCGAATAGATTGAATTCAGATTGATTTTCGTCCAGGAAAGAGGAGGGAATTTAAAGCCTTTTTTAATTGGGTATTTGGTGTGTGCTGATCTGAACACCGTGGCCTTCCCGAGGGATCCTTTATGGGCCAATAATGGCATTGGAGTGGGGGGGCTGCTGCAGTCTCGTCTGCCGACTCCCTCCCAAGGCCATAACCCTGCATTTGCTCTGAGTGCTTTTCTATTATGCATTGATAGTTGAGCATCAATCAATAAGAGGGGAAACAGAAAACCCAGCGAAACCAACTTCTTAAGTGTAAAATGCCTCTTAATACCCGGGGCCTTTCAAACAACTTAACCTGGACGCTTTTTACCCTCGCCCTTCCTCCCTCTGCTCTTTGAGGGACACTTACCGGCGCCTGGCGACACAATGTTTTATTTAGGACGGCTGGAAATGTGCAGCTCTCAGGTGAAAATGTACCGCAATCCTCTGGTTATACTAAAGCATTACAATCCTCCGCGTGTGCAGGAACCGAAACAGACACGCAGAAGCAAAATAGATCATGGCAATTTCCGCTATACAGAATTTACCTGTTTTTTCTTTGTCTGCTGCATCAAAACCTCCGCCGAGAAAAAGATGCAGTGTGTTATCACCGGGATGAAGTACGCAGTGGCCTCTCATTGACTGGGTTTGTTTCATTTTGCAGCAAATTACAACCGTCCTCAAGGTTGATAAGGTCAACAGAGACCCAGCTGATTGTATTATGGATGCACCATGTCATGAAATCAAATCCCACAGATGATTTAAAGATGAAACCAAAGAGACGTGAATTTTGCAACTGGTTTGAGATGAGAAATAAAAAAAGAGGAAGAAGATTACAGAGTCACCTTTCACATTGCCAGTGCCACAGTTCTGTAAACTGGGACGATTCCAGGAAGGAAAAAGGGGGAAGAAACAAAGTCTCGCCCCTCAAGATAAGAGGAACGGTGGGGATCAGACCCCCTCGGTGGAAGAGATAAGCGCGAGACAGTCACAGCAATGGCCGGCCACATAATACACAGGCCCACCTCCAGCCGTCTGAATCGCCCATCAGCACCAGTCCCCACCGGCCCTGCTGTCACCACTAATGCACCTTTTCCTATAGGACAAAGCCCCCGATGCAGTAAGGTTATCTGCGGCTTCGCGGGAATTCTCGGAATTGGCGAGTTCACCTTTCCCTCAGTCCAGATGACAGGAGATGATATGGGGGGGGGGGGGGGGATCAATCCCTGGTCGCGCTTGTGCGTCCTCGTTGGACATCTTTCATCAACTGCTGTTAAATCTTCCTACGTGTCGACAGGTTTGGATGTGGACCTGGAATTTTAAAGCCCTAAAAAAAAAAATTGACATTTCTGTGTCTGCTAGCAACAATAAAGCGTTACACAACAGATTTCCCAGAAAGCAGCGGCTTCACCGCTCCTTGGTGACATCACAGCCCCGAGTACACCATTAAAAGATTTCTGCACGAATGATTAATTATCCAAATCAAACCCCCCCAAAAAATATACTAATTGCTAAATGATTTTGTAATCAGCGTTCGGCATATTAAAAGCCATCAACGCCTCCGTTTGAAAATGTCACTTGAAGATAAAACAATTCTCAGCTGGTTAGGTGATGGTGAAGGAGGGGGGGGGGGGGGGGGGTAGTGGGATACAATGAGGATGCCCCCAAACTACTTTGGTTACACAAACTTTGTTTTCAGCCTCGATGCATCAGAGCCCTCTCCCTCCATCTGCCATCTGCTGCTGAAGAATCTGTTTCACTCTATGAGCCAAGCCCAGCCTTTATTGGTCCTAATGGCACTATCAGCTGAGCCGCCAAACCCAATTACCTTTTAAAAAGGGAGGCCACCCCAGCTAATCATGGCTGCCTAACCTGATTTGCCTGTGATGAAGAGACGGGATAAAGAGCAGTTAATGGAGGGAGAATGATCTCACAAATACAAAAAACTCAATTCATTTCTCCTGGAGAGCAATCTGTCCGATTCAGCGGTAATGGAGTGGAGATTCATTAGTCCTCGGGCCTTAGTAGTAGCACCGTCGCCTTATCAACTGAACGACAAAGGAACATCGAGTGTGCTCGTCTTCATGTTGTTTGGGAGGCGCACAGACGAAGAGGTGCCAGGCCGGGAACACAAGGGCGGATGTCGAGATCGGGTGGCGTTTTGAATTTTCCTTTTTCCAGTCCCACATCACATCAAACTACAACAAACCCATTTGTCAGTTCTTTAAATGGTAAAGATTTGAATTCATTGTAATTAATGTCAAATGCAAGAGGTGCTGCCTTTTTATTTTTTTACATTTCTCATTTTCCAGCGGAGCAATAACCGGCCGGGTGCAATTCATAAATCTCCTCGTGCTCCTAACTTGTGCAAGAACGCTGCAAATGGTTGGGAACATACATAATTAATAGACTGTTTCCCAAACATTTAGAGCCGTGGAATTACTGGTAATGTGATGTAAGCCCGCTTTTTATTATGTTCAGCCAAAGTAGCCACCATCAGTGATGTCAACCGTGCGTCCAGCCACAGGAGATCGCCGCCTCCGGAACAAGACTCGGGCTTCTGGGATTGAAATGTCTGTTTGCTCTGGAGTTTGATTTACGTCCAGCCTGTCTCTCAGAACCCAGAGCTCTCGTAGGTCTCGTCCTTTCGGCGCCTAGGCCTGACCTGGGACTGCACGTCTACCGAGGACCTCCGACATCTGCTCCGTCCCCCCCCCCCACCCCACCAGACTCCAGCCTCATTCACACGCATGTTCTCCTGATGATGTAAGTGACGCGCATGAATGCCCAATTGATGCCAAGAATGTCCTAGACTGGATGAGTCACTGAGAGCGCCGGGGCGAAGGACAGCAGTGACCCGGTGCCCTAACCCCCGCCGAATCCATGCACTCACTGCAGCTTCAGCGTGGCCTGGCCCAGATATGATCCGGAGGACGTCGGCTAGATGGGGCATAGGGCCATCGCCAGGGTTTGCAGACGGACATTAGGCCAAAGCCAGAGTTAAAATCCTATTAGTTTGAGTTGGGAATCGGATTATCGTCGTCGAGAATCACTCGTCTGGCAACTAGGGTCTAATTTACGCCAATCAACGGCAATTATTGAGGGGAAGGGAGCCCCTATTAGAGAGCCTCATCCACTTAGTCTAATGAATGGGGAAGATTCAATCTTGGCTGTGGAGACGCATTGGAGAGCTGCAGCTGAAAGCGACTGCACCAGCAGGCTGAAGAAGAGCTGCTGTTATTTATCAATGGTGGAGGCTGTCAGAGCAAACATGCGTTAGCCATGGGGCACCGGGCTCTGGTTTCCCAAGGTCTGGGGGGCACTCGGGCCAGTAAAGCATTTAGTGGAGCTCTCAGCCCATTACATGGACATCACACTTGTAAAGAAGTGATTATACATATATCATGTGCCTTTTTTCCATTACTCATCAGAAATAGTAAAGTTGGAGGTATAAAATGTTCAGAGTCCAAACTGCACTTACAGAGCTGGGTATAAAATGCTTCAAAATGTTTATTAAATGTGCCACATTTAGCTTTTATACTGATTTAAAATATGTTAAAACTTATTTGGCGTCACTTTCTGTTTCTCTTTGTCGGGCGAATTTGTTTTCAGGTCAATCAAACCACTTTTTGTAAATTCTTTACCTGAAAGTGAACAGAAAACTTTTATACTTTGATAAGGTGAATAGAATAAAGTAAATTACTCAACCCTGAAGATTAATTCATTTTAAAACTCCACGTATTTCACAGGGAAGAGAGTAACCTTCCTCTGCCACACACTTCTTCATCTTCACTCCTACACTGCCCTCTACTGGTTCAGCACTGTGTGAGTTACACTGCACCTGTTCCCAGTATCTCAACCCTTGCATCAGGCGGTGCCATGCTTTATTTCTACCATATTAATATGTAAATGTGAATATATTTTGACAGGATCAGTATCACAGGTCTTCCTCCATTGGTTGCCAGTTATAAGATTAACTCTAAGATGCTTTTAAAGCTCAGCAGAGTTTTGCCCCCCAGTTACATCACATGGCTCCTAACTCCCAACAATCCAGGTCCTCATCTAAATCCTGCAACAAACAATTTTGCTGTAGTTCCTGTAAATCAAAGCTGGAAACGTGGGGGGACCAGGATTTTGCCATTAATGCTGAGAGGCGCTGGAGATGAGACTTGCCAGCACTTAACTCTTCATAGGAAAGCCTTTTAATGCCTGATTTAACTGGTTTTGATCGATGTGGTTTGTTTCTTAACCTTCTCTTTTAAGTTAACTTCCTTATTTTAGTTTGGTCTTGTTTTGTAAAGTATTTTAACCTTTTTTAGAGAAGTGCCATACCGAACCAAGTATATATATCTCACTCAGCTTTAACCAATTCAACTGTGCGACACAAATTTTCAGTATTTTAAATTATATTTGCAATTTTGCCACATTATATATCTATTATTTAGATTTAAAAAAATATTTATACGTTTTGATATTTCCTCATGGTTATACTTTTTGTTGACTTATTTATTACTTTACTGACTTTTCTATTTTCACTTATCCCCATATCTTCCTTTATCTTCTCAAACACAGTTTAATATCCTAATGATCAGGAATATTGTTGTAGGCAGATGCATAAATAAAACCCACAGCATTTACATATTCATCAAGCTGAGTCTGTCTGTCACCAAATGACATCAGATCCTGTTTGCAATAACCTCTGGTCTAGTGGGGGCGTGTATTTTGAATTAAGGAATCAAAATAAGTTCCTCTCTGTAGGTTTGATGGTGATAGTGTGTCCTGAAGGTTTCACCCAGCGGGGGAAGTCCCCAGCTTTTCCAAACCTGGTGAACAAATGCAGACGTGCACAGGGTTATTAATTTCAGCAAATATTTCCACTGTTGAGGGTTTAATTTCCGACCGTGGCTGCTGTGATACCAGCGCGTGGAACGAGCAGCTCCACAACAAACAAACACATTTAATTCAGCAGGATGCATGAAATAGATTTTACACATCACTAATGCATCAACTTTCTTTAAACCATAAACTAACAGAAAACTAGTTCTCTATCGACTTCATTAATGGGAAAACGGGGTCATTGCAGTTGAGTGATTCATCTTTTTCCTTTATCTGAGCCGCTGATGGGAAAATTAACAGTAGGATGGAGGAAGCAAACTCATTTCATACCATGTTCTGAAGTGTGACTGATTAGAGAAGTGCATTCAAACTCTGGCCCTACCGGCTGCGGGGGAGGGAAGCCGTCGCTTTTCCTGTGGTGACCTTCACTGCACACTGCTGTGGGCTGCTCGTTCCATTTCATTTTTTAAAACTCTCATAATTGCTAATCGTCTACCACAGCGAGGGCACTGCGCAGTTCATGGGGGACGGGAAATCAAAAGTCACAGAAGCCAGTGACCTTAAACGTCCACTAAGTTTTGATTCGGCAGTTAAAGGCAGCCAAGTAATGTCGAGGCACTCTGACCACAGACATCCACCACATTCCCTAACCTGGTATTAGTAAAAAGCAGCGATGAAGCCTAGAAGAACAAAGGTATAGTTTGACGCAGATGAGAAGATCACTGCTTCACTATTGTCTGTATGGTAAATATAAAAGGCAGTTACCCCCTCGCCAACGTGCAATGCATCCTGGGATAAGTTGGGATAAATGAAGCTTCTGGAGGATGCAGCGAATAAACCGAGACACCCCTGACGTGTCACTCAGCTTATTTCACAATGCACAATACGTAATATAAGCATAAATATGATTTGTGATAGCTCAGGTTACATTAGTAACTACATGGTCTCGTCCCTGCAGGAAGACACAAGAGAGGAATCTGTCCTGAACTCACTATGGCAATGAAAGAAAAAGAAAAGTATATTTTTGTTTTTGTGTCTGTACTAATTTAACTCTTCAATGTGAATTGGGAAGATGGGACCACAGAATGGATTGAACTGGCTTATATTACAAATATAGGGTTTTATTTTAAAGATAAGAAACATTTTGAACAGTGCTAGTGTACAAATTCATCAAGATGTGTCATCATAAGGACACATGGTCAGGACCAATGATGTTAATCTTGTTTCACATCCTCAGGTTCAGGCTGCACACACTGCTGCTTTGTTTTTAGAATTTATTTCTGAACCTAATAGATAATGTCAAATTATATATATATATATATATATATATATATATATATTTTTTTTTTTTTTTTTGATATACCTGCTTTGTCATTTCATAACCATCATCTGAGACTCTACCTTTCCTGTAGATAAAAAAGAAAAAGTGAAAGATTCTGAAACCCCCTAAGATCTCTCCGTATGATGTGGCAAGTTGGCGCAGGCGAATTTTGATAGTTATCTATCAGTATCTATATATATATATATATATATATAATGGTAGTCACGTCATATGGAATGAACTATATCGGGGGAATTCCTCATCAGGCGCCTGCCGGACACGTTTAGGATCATGGTTTTCACTTGGGGAGGATTCATGAATGACATTTTGCAGAGAGCGAGAGTGGGGGGGTGTGGGAGGGTGCTCTGTCATCAGCACAAGTTGACTGAGAGGAAAAAGAGGAAGCTGCCCCCGTGCACTGATCGTGACAATTCCCATCATGTCCACTTCCTGTGGTTTTGTGTTTGTACGATTATTATTTTTATTTTTTAACCGCCATTTTTCCTCACACAATCTGTTCCAATTCTAGAATGTTAGGAAATGACAAGGTGCAATGTTGCAGCTACGTGTTGTTTCGATCATTTGACGATGTAGCCCGGCTCCTTGTGAAAAAGTGAAAACATGTAAACCAGATTTCCCAAATTTGCATTCACCAAGAAATATGCAAACCTTGGCTGATGAGATAGCAACTCTCGTCTCGGAAGAACCAGGGACAATTCAAACCAGAAGGGTTTAACCACTGGAAACAAAGAAGTCTAATGAGTGAGACCATGAAGACACTGATAGTAGATTTTGACACAAGATGTACACAAACAGTTCCGGATGCAGTGCAACTTCCTGTTGTGCAAGGTAAATGTGTTTAGATGATAGATAAAACTTCAAACTGTAAACGAAAACAAAAGTTTGAAGAAGCTTCAACTTTACTTTACTTGTATTAACGCAGACAATCAACTCTTAAATTGTAGTGATTTATAGTGTTAGCACCACATTCTACAGGTTTTTGTGACACAAGATGCAAACACACGGTTCCTGTTGTTATTGTTGTAGTATATATTTTATCTCCCACTGTGATTTTAAAGTGCTGGGCTGGGAAGTTGGCTTTTCCCCACATTGTTAAAGCAAGTGAACACGTCACTGGCTTCCACCTAAAAAGAGTCACGTTTGAAATCATCGAATAAAATGTTTATGATTATGACGAACGTTTGCTTAATATTCCAGAGGTAATAATTCAATCAGCACGGATCCCACTGCGAAGAAGAAGAAGATGAACTCACCGGTTAAAAGTTCATTCTTCACCACATACGCACCTGCTGCGGGAGAACTGACGAAGAAGAAGAGGAGGATGTAGAAGAAGAAGACGACGAAGAAGACGACGCAGAAGAAGAAGAGCTACAGCCGATTCGTCGACGTTGTACAATTTTCGCGGTGAGTTCTGAAAGTCTGCGCACGTGAAACGATGAATATGTAAGTTTTTACAACTTTCGTGCCCCCCCCCCCTTTTCGTCAACACTAACGCAGAATTAGAACCAGAACTTTACACGTCGCATCAATGACGTCAGATTGTTTTAGAGAAATCGTCGAGAGCGTGAAGTTGTGACGCAGTTGTTTCAGGAAGCGTTTTAACTTTAGCCCCGAGACACCGACAAGCTAGCTCCTGAGCTTCTCTTGATTCACACAGTAACACAACACGTGAACGTCACCATGATCAACAATGAGGGGGAATCTCTCTCACATCTTTTTTAAGGACTTCAAAATAGATATATATTTAATATGAGCCAAGTTATGAGAGATATCATTCAAAGTAGCCATCTTTCTCGTCGACTTTCTTATATTTAAAACATTGATATAATATTCCATTTCATTATACTCGTTAATGTCTTTGTGTGGAAATTATATTTAACTTATAACGGTTGTTTTTGGCCTATTCCACTCGAAGCACCTAAAAAACTAAATATCAATATTCAAACTGCGGCCTATGGATCACGTGACTTCATAAGCCCTAAGACATATTCAGAGCCTTTTTAATTTTGTATTCTCAGCCCGGGTCTAATGCAGTTTATTAGCTACACCTAGCTAGCACTAATTCAGATTCCATTATGGTTTAAATGTGCATTTTGTGTGTTTTTACAGGTGATTTAGCTTCATGGTCATTTCAGAGGCGAAACACCATGCGGTATCTAATAAATAAATATATCTTTCACCATATAAGTATCAAGAAGGGAAGGCAAAATAAACAAATCTGTAATAACGCTCATCCGCATCAAAAACCCCTTCCTCCATTGTGATCATACAGTTGAATCAGCACCACCCTGGAGTTTCAACACAAACTGAAAACAACTTTGTTTAAGAGAGGATGATGTCTTAGACTTGGTTTTAGCTCACTTAATAAATGAAACAACTGCGTATAATTGTTTTTAGACATTTTGATGAAGTTTGTTTTTATGTCATTATACCTAAACAAACAGAAAATCCCCCAGTACTGTTTTCACAACTCTCTGGCCTTTTGTGATAAATGTGCATCAAGACGCTCTTTCTTCTTCAATTAGTTAATCCAGCCAATCGCCAAAGCCTCCGGGATGTTTCCATCTAGTGACTCCGAAGACTGTTGGGCTAAACTTCTCATGAAGAACTTGCCCGTGACACCGGGACAGACCGAAGCATACAAATATCCGTCTGCTCCGTTGACCTCGAAAGGTCCGAGCAAACATATCAATGACCAACAAGGGAAAAAATCATTCACAACTGGTAAGTCTCAGAGAGAATTTCAATCCAGCTAATAACTCCCAAATTGCTTCCATCTTCCCATTGACCTTTTTATATTGTTTTGACTAAATTGATCAAACTATACCATATTTCTACCCGTTTTCCTTCTTTCCCCAAATAAGCTTATCGTCTCAAGCCGACGGTATCGCCTCAAATGCTGATTGGCAGATACATGCAAGGTGAGACGCACGCCGTGAGCCTGCTCCATGAGCTCGCAATGACTTTGCAGTTCCACCTGGAAATGAAAGAAACGGTGACGACAGGTAAATCTCCCTCAACATTTGGGATAACCCTGAACTGGGTGGAAAGATGCCATATTGGTGCAGATCCAGGATTTTAGTTTTGTCACTTACTTTAAAATTGTGAGATTCAAAACTTCAATATCCTCGACTTATCCAAGAATAATTCACAATCCATAAAGTGTGTAGAATTTGGTGGAGATCCAATAATATGATTTTATCTGGATGTACTTTACTGGCTGCACATTTTGACATGGTTCATCCAAAACACTGATCCACATCCAGAACTGAGGATTTTTTTTCTCAGGCAACATCCCGGGGCTCTACTTTGCCTTTTGTGCGGTGATTGATGGCGTCGAGTACAAGACCGGCATGGGAACAACCAAGAAGGATGCCAAGCTGAAGGCAGCAGAGTTGGCTTTGGAGGATCTGCTGCCCACCCTGGGAAGTGTGGAGTCTGGTCTTCCTGAGGCCTCAGGTCTGTGTCCGATACCTGAATAATGGAGAGACGCTAGTACTCGAAACAGTAATCATCTATATAATTTAACAGCTACTCTTTCCTCAGATGCCCCTCCACTCCTCCCAGTAAGAGAGGAGCCCTCAATCTCCGATGTGTATCCCTCTAGAGCCAATCATGGTAACTTGGTTTCTAAACAGCATTGTGACACTGCCCTACACCCTAATTTAAAGTCTTTAAATCATAAGCACATTTTGCACATGACAGATTTTATTCTGTTCGCTCAGTATCACTCTCCATTAAAACATCTAAGCGTCTCGGTAGAGCATGCAGGAGGGGACTGAATGGACAACATCTGGAAAATGTCTGGAGCAACTGACAGTTCCTCCAGAAGAGTTCCGGGAAATCACTGGACACATCTCTCTCTACGGGTCTTTCTCATTCTTGTCTGTCATGAAATCAAATCCTGCTGATTTAGTGTTTTCTTCCTCATCTCTTCTTGCTCCTCAGAAAATAGGAGTTCTGTCAACCTGCAGCTCCCTCAGGCCGTCAGGGATCAGTTCACTCAACTGATGAGCAACCACCTGGAGTTCTCTGCGTGCGCTGGCACCACGGCAGCGTTTATCGTCCAGACTCGTAAGTGAGCTCAGCGTCACTGTTTGTGTTTGGCGTCGTGAAGCCAGATAACTGAGAGGGCTTCTGGGTGTTTTTTAACTTCCTAGTACAGGTGTTTCCTGTTTGCTGGCTTGAGTGTAATAAAACACAAGAAACTGTTGACATGTTGGGAAGTCCTAGATTTACTCACCACACCCCAGTTTGTAACACAGCCTCAAACGTTACACTATGGTTAGAACAAAGCCTCTCTGACACAGTCCCTGCTGAATTTTGAAGGATTTATGCAAACGTTGATTTAAATATATACACAAACACAATAATTAATACAAGACAAGAAACAACACTTGGGCTTTCATGCTTCATAACTCAGAAACTTGGCTCCACAGTACTGTATGACCAAAAACAGAAATACAAAAATAAAGTTGAGGAGATGCCGTCTGTTAAATATTTGTTGTCGCTATGAACTGAGTGTTATATACACACACAACTTGTCCTCACTTTCTTTTCTCCTTTTCAGCCAGCGGGTGTGAGGTGGTCGCTCTCGGCACCGGGAACTTCAACACCAAAGAGAGCGGCTCATCCAGTGGACGGATCTTACACGACTCGCATGCTGTCGTCACCGCCAGGAGGTCTCTCATGAGGTCAGCCGCAAACAGAATCCTGTCCTTGCATCAGAATTTTTTATTTGATTTCTGAGCAAATGTACTTTACTCATTGTGCCACCGTAATTTTGCATAAAAAAGAATTAGCTAGGAGGTGGTTTCATTTAATTCACTTGTTCAGCCAGTATCTCGCTTAAAAAAAACCAATCTGCTCAGATTTCACTCGTATACATTCATTATTTTGAATATATCAATACATGCATATCGATAAGAATATAGTTTCTGTACGTTGAACACTAGGGGGCGATGTCAAAATGCGTGGCGGCATTACGGACACAAAAAAAAGAAAAATCAAGAAGCGCAATATGATAATGAACAACCTTTACCTTTTTATAAACAGTCTTGTACATAATAGATCACTTAACTATTTAAATAACCATTTCATCAATGTCTCCCCAAATATCAATATTGCATAACTCCATTAACACTTCCTGTGCTGCTGTTTGTGAAATGTGGTCACATCAATGCACTTTTTTTGAATGTGCACTTCTCGGCAGTGGTGTAGGTGTTTGTTTACACACTCGCAGACCACAGGAGGCCACAGACTCTCTTCTCTCACAGTGGGTGACTTTCCTGTTGTTGTCGTTGAGCTGACCCCTGGTGCTCTGTTAGACACTGTGTGTATTTCAGATGTAGCCTGCACAACGAGCCTGTTCTCATTCTGTGTTGTCAGGTTTCTGTACCGGCACCTGCTGATGTTCTTCAGCAAAACAGCCAATCTGACGGAGAAGTCTGTCTTTGAGCAGAACGGCAGCAGCGGCCTCCTCAGCCTGAAGAGCGGCATCAGCCTTCACCTTTATGTGAATCAACTGCCGAAGGGGGCGGCTCAGATCCCTTCCAGGCTGTTAGTATTTGTGATTATAGTAATGAGTAGAACCAAATACTAGAAACGAGGTTCTACTGAGTCATTCTAGGTTGCATTTCTTTATTTACCCATTATTAACAAGTGTAAGTGAGTGAAACACATCTTGCATCACAAACTACTGATAAAGATAACATATCTGTCCTCGAGCTATACTTGTGTATCAGCAGTCAGGTTGGAAATTTAAAATCTGGGTAAATTTGCATGAATATTAATAAACTTTTTGGAATCTGCTTTGTGTTTTATCTCAGGCGTCTGAACCCCCTCTCCGTTTCGGCGTGGCAGGCCAACAACGAGATCAGCCTGCACCTGTCCGTGGAGGGCAAGGTGATGTACCGTCACGCCTGTCATCTGCAGGATTTGTTAAATGTGTCTGTTGATGCTTGATTCATCTTTTGGGGCTTTGTTTTTTCAAAGGTGTTCTCAGTTTTCTCATCGTCCTTCGACCACTCTCCCTCCACTGCGGTCAGCATGTCCACCACAGACAAGATCACTCAGTGGCAGGTGCTCGGATACCAGGGAGCCCTGCTCAGCCACTTCCTCGAACCTGTCTACGTCCAGAGCATCCTCATAGGCAAGTGAACAAGTCATCACCAATTAACTATTAGGGGTTGTCCACTGCACAGTGATAGAGAGAGAACCATCATTCTCAAATTCTGTGCCACATTTTCCTGTGAAGCAAGTGGAACATCAGAATCAGTCCAAGGTGGTGTTGGGCGAGATGGTAAAGCTCGACCAGACCTTGTACAGGGTTACTACGGTCATGAAAAACCTGGAAAAGTCATGGAATTGTTAAACGGTTATTTCTAATCATGGACATTTGTTATATTCATATTTTTATGTTGTTAATTTATGCTGAGTTTGAAATCATTCATATGCTTTTAAAAGAAATACGCTCACAATATAAGCAGGCATATGCTCTCATACTAAGTGAAAAATTTGGTGGGGAAGCAGGTGGGAAAACGCACTATGCCAGGGAAGTGTAGATTTAACCATGCTCGGCTTCAAATAGAAAAGTACATATCATGGGTTACAGCAGACAAAGACCTCAATCAAACTATTGTTTCTCATTTGTGTCATTTAAGGTATACTGTATGCTTTGAAATTCTCATTGTTAGCTTAAATACTACATTTTGATTTCACAAAATGTTTGGTTGTGGAAATTTGGTTTAAAGTTATTGAAAAGTCATGGAAAAGTCGTGGAAATCCAATTGGTTAAATTGCGTATGAACCCTGCTTGTAGTGGAATGTGACTTCTTGATTTGTGCTGGTTACTGCACCAGTCAGCCGACAAAATCCCCGACATTAAAGTGATCTGAAAGAAAATAATGAAGTGTGAAACGTACCCTACTCAAGTTTCCATGTTTGGTTTTAAGAAAAGAATCTTTTTTTTCTGTCTGACTGTGTCCTTTTCTCTTTTCATGATCACAATGACTTTATGACCCACATTTGGCCTCGAGAGAGGGAAACTCCAGAGCCCGGCTTATGGGATGTGTGTGACGATGTAGAACCTCTTCATGAATCACTTTTATTAAAAAAAAAAAGAAAAGTTTATTATATTATGTAAAACCATCAAATCCAGTGATACAAGGTTCTTCACAAAATATGACGCAAAGATTGGAAATCATAGAAAAGCCAGATTAGATACTCAATAAAAATTGTATTTACAGGTGAATTTTTTAACCGTCCTTGATTCCTTTATCTAGAGTAAATGTTTTTCAATCCTCACGTTGTAGAAAGAAAATCGAGCGTAACCACATTTGTACAAATATACAAAATGTCCACATCTCTTCAGGTGATTCCTGCTGCAGGGATATCCGTGGCATGGAGATGTCAGTGAGCCAGCGTGTGGAGGGGATCACCTCTCAGCTGCCCATGTTCTACTGCATGATGAGGCCCCACATCAGCCTGGCTCCCTCCGTGGCTACTGACAGCAACGACGGCGGTCAGTTGACCTACGGTATCAACTGGAGCGAGGGGGACGGCTCCCTGGAGGTCGTGGACGGTCTGCAGGGCAAGACCATAGAGGAGTAAGGCTGACCGAACAGGAAGTGGGCCTTACAGAGTCAGAATGTGACCACGCTGTTTTTACCTACAGCTCGCAGGCACATACGTTGGCCGCCAATTCGTATTTTGCAGCACTTTTTAATTGTCAAACTGGACATTTTTGTGTGTGGATCGAGATTTTCATCACAGCTAATTCCTTTAACTCCCCCGTTTCTAGTTCTCCCTTCAAGAGTGGATCTGCTCTGGCAAGTCGTCTGTGCAAAGCCGCGATGCTGCACCGCTTCAAGCTGGTGGCCATAGAAGCCCAGAGACAGGACCTGCTGGCCACAAGCTCCTACAGGGAAGCCAAGGTAACGTCAATAGCCCCCCCCACCAACACACACACCCACACACACACACATGCATCATAACCAAAGTAACAAATTAGTCTCAGGATCAACATGCAGTAGTTTGACCCTTTTTAATGAATTAACACACGTTGTATTTGGTGTGATTGGCACCATCGTTCATAGTTGCAAATATAGACCGTATGTAAAGATGGAAAACATAAGAGCTTACCCCCCCTAGTGGACGGCTGAAGTATTGGCCACAAAGCCGCCTCCTCCATGTTAACAGATGGTGACACTGAGAAAAATCTAAATAGACGTTTCTGTCATTTGCGTAGACTTTGCAGCAGCATCTGTATCCGAGATATTTTAGCTTCATTTTTGTACAAACGGGAGGAAGAGGAGCCGCGTCATCCATCAAACTATATACGATGTATATGCTGTTGTTTTTTTTTCGTAACTTAACCAGCACGTACCACATCCTGTGCAAGGATTCCTTTTAATTAAATTACCTCTATTGTTATTTTGTCGCTGAAGAGGATGGCGAAGCCGTACCAGGAGGCAAAGACCATGCTGAGGACGTACCTGTCGCAGCAGGGCTTCGGGTCCTGGCTGGTCAAACTATCGGTTGAGGAGAATTTCAGCATGTAGATAAAAAATCTACCGTCTGGAAGTGACAAACTAAGTTCTGTTTTCTAACATACTAACTGTAGGACTTGACCATTTTGATAAGATGTTTTCTTTGAGGTTTCCAAAGGGATTAAAGTAAATCCCTCTCCGTGTTAAAGCAGTTTAGATTTCCCTATGAGGAATACACAAGTTGTTCATTTGGATAAAATAACCAACTTGTGTTGCAGCTCTGCTACGAGCCTTTACAACTGTAACAGTTCTGCTTAGTTGATCGTACATTTATCTTAGTTTTTTCTACATATACATATAATGTATATTTGCATTATTTTCAATTATTTTACTGTTAAAAATAGTATTTTTCGCTGCTGTGTGTAATAGAAAATTACCTTTTTACTTTTGAACTGCACCTTTTGCATTATAAAACTAAAAGTATTACAAGTTATGTTGTTTCATAAAAGACCAGAGTTGGGGTTAAGTTAAGTTTTGTGTTTTTAATGATTTGTTTTGTTTTTTCTTTCACATTAAGTGGTTAGATTTACAACACTTTACATTCTGTATGTGACAAGAAGCTCTGCACAAGAATACAAATAAAAACAAGTCATCTCCAATTTAAAAGTTGTTTATTTTTGGATCTGAAATTACACCTATATAATTCAAGGTATATGTCCCTAAGACTTTAGACACAAACTGAAGTTTAAATAGATCAGACATGTCAGCGTGATGTCACACAGTATAGAGAAACATTAACTTGTGCAAACAATAAGATTAGAGACACAATCTACAGGTTATTTTGATGAAACCTTTCACGAATCTAATCTAATAAATCTTGAAGGCCCTGTTTGTGGCTCGCCTGTCTCAAACGATGCCTCCTATCAGCTTCGTGTGTGTTGTTACGTTCAACCTTTACACAACTAGCCGGGCCTGGTGAACCACGTAAGCCTGATAATAGCAATCGGTTACAGGAAGTGCTGATTCGGCCTCTGTTTTCGGGTGAAACTCTCGTATGAAGTGACCACCGCCGATACACAACAACCCCTATGTTGATTCACGCTGTTGATTTGCCTCACTCTGTTGTAACATAAACACACATACAGGAAATGCATCGGTTTCCTGTGTTTGAAACCCAGCAGTTGATTTACTCTTTAAGTGTTGAGCCGCCTTGTGAATGGAGTTCTCTTCCATTAGAACGGATTTTCCAGTGCATGTAGGGAACTGATGGTTTCCAGGGATCAAGCCTGTCAGCTGTGGGTACAACTCCACGTCTCATACTTACTATCCTGTTGCTTTAATATCATTTTGCAGTTTACAGAAATTCTTAATTTAATCTTTGACTGTTTATAATGATATGATCCGTTATGTTTTGACATAGATGCTCCTCTCTCAAAGTTCTTTAAATGCTGATGCAGAGGGGAAAGGTTCGAGGCAGCTCTCGGACATTCATGTTGGGTATTAACATCCTGGCTAGTTCTGAGTGTTCAATACGTTGTTAATTGCTGTTTTGTGTTGTTTTTCTATAATACAGTGCTTTTATTGTTTAATCATATTCAAGCATGCATATTTTGCATAGGTGACTCATTTTACTAGTATTTATAACTGAACGATGTTAAACCTACTATTTCAGTGCCTTACACAGAAGCAATGTGTAGATGATATGTGCAAAGGTTGTGTTTTTTCAGTCACTGAGGTGATACTAGTAAGTTTGGAGATAAACAGGATATGCAACTCTCTTGATGTGGTTAAACAGTGAATTTGAGACCCAAGCTCTTTTAAGGCTCTAGCACCTTCACTGCGGTGCTGTGTGAAATAATTACTGCGTTCTCGTAAATCATGGCCGCATTAAGAAGCCAGCGACTTTCTATTTCTACATATACAACATATACAGGATTATGTTGACAAATCAATCTTTCAAATGTGGCAAGATTCAGATTGACATAAATCAGCATTCACAGATTTTATTTTATTACAGTTGTTTTGAGATATATTAGGCAACTACTATTTAAAAAAAACTCTTTACATTACAAGGGGAAGGATCATAAAGCTGCAGAAGTGTTTTCCCATTTTCTCCCATTGGCAGTATTCCTGACTTAAGATTACACTTCAACTAGAAGGGCAAATCTGAAAATCTAAGTGTTAACGATGAACCTGCCCCCAGAAAAACGTTGGCATTTCTCTAACATCCTATACCTGTCTCTCAGACTCTGGGGAACGGGAAATCTACGTTTATGTGCGTGTCCAGGTAAAATACATTTTGTGGGAACTGCTGCAGAAAAAGTGAAACACAATTTCCTCGATCTGCCGCCTGATCTGGAACCCATCACACGTAGGTGATTGGTTCTTCCCTGACGCGCACACACACACACACACACACTAGCACAGCGCCCTTCCACCAAGATGTGTGGTTATCTGTCCAGTAGTTTTTTTGTTAACAACCAAATAAACTTAAATTAAATCATAAGCTCCATGCAGAGATAATAAAGTGAATAAATAAGACCTGGATTTGCACCGGAATTGAACTGGTTCTCTTCCGGCTGAAGCCCGACCGCTCCATCCAGTTTGGTGATCTGCAAATAGTCACAAATAAGAGCGTGGACTAGGGGATAGAGCGGGTGTTCTGCAACAAGAAGGTTGCCGGTTCGAAATCCCACTCTTTTCCATCTGCATTGCCAAGTGTCCTTGGCAAGATACTGAACCCGTAAATGGCCCCTCATAAATGTTGAGTGTACTAAAAATGTAATTCGCTTTGGACAAAAGCGTCAGCCAAATGACATGTAACATGTTACTAGTGAAAACCTCCATGGTGGAGATCACTGGCCTTCAACTTTCCCTTTTGGCCCGTAGAGCTAATCATGGTGGGACTGTACAGATTATTTTTTTCTTCTTGTATGACTTGACAGTGAGATCACCATGACTTCATGTTCCACTCAGGCTCCGTGTGGAGGGCTCGACTCGTTCATCTGCCCCAGCATTGAGGAAGTTCTGCCTCCTACAGAGGCCACTCACTTTCCCCCCACATTAATTACCTTACTACTCAGGTTCAGAGGGGAACTGTATATTTAAGAAAAACTTACTGAGAAAAAAATTCTCATCTAGAAGGAAGTTAAAATTACAAAGAATTAAAAAGGATAAAGTATTCAAAATAAGTAAAGTGTATGAAGAGTAAATGCAAGAAGAAAGGGAACAACACAATGGAAATAGGTTTTATGTTTGTTTAATATATATTCGTCCATTTCTGCAATGGCAGCACTCAAACATTCATTAAGTTATACATTCAGGCCTATAGCACCAACACACAGCATATTAAATTAACAATAAATAATAAGATATTCAGAGCTGAACTCAAGCTTATGTCACATAACATTCTCATTTAAAACAAAACAAGAACTTTCACAGCAGTTCCGTGGAACAATTATAACAATATTTTTTTTGTTGCAATAAATGTTAATATTTTAAATAAAACTCAAATTATTCAATATGAATAGTTGGTTTCAAATGCAAATATTGTCGAGCAGTGTTCAACATAATAAATAGTACCAAGATGTACCTGAGGTCATCCCACATCACACGTGTAGATACTCAGATACTTTGACTTCTGACTTCAGAGTCAGTGGCTTCCTGGTCGTCCCAGAGATGAGTTTGAGTTCCTTATCTGCAGGAGACGTTCTCCGTGCAGCTGATGGAGAAGCTGTGTGTCTCATTGGGCTGGAGCTGACGCGTCCTGCTGAAGTAGAGATTCCACTTTGTTTAGAAACTCGCCAAAATGCTTCTGCGGCCATCTCTCACATCCACACCCTGCGGGGGTCGTCGGTGCCTGGGGGGGGGGGGGGAACAGCCGTTCAGTTTAGTCCATTTGAGCAAATTTCAGTTTTTTATTTATTTGTTTGCATCTCTACATAAATACTTACAGGATGTTTTGTTTTGCGCATGAGTTCGAAGAACTCGAGCGCTTGGTCTACGTATTTATTGTTGTCGGTACATTCCGCCTTGACTGTCCCCTCCAGTTCTTTCTCGACGCATTCCAGTGCTGTGGCCATGCATTCAGACTGCGATGGAGAGAGAGAGAGAGAGAAGGACAGAGAGATGTTTTAACTTTCTTTTTGCCGAGCGGACTGAGGCTCTGTGCAGAGAAGTCGGCAAAAAGAAGCTGTCACAACTCTCTAAACACCTGACTAGCTCATTTCCTGTAGTAGAGGACCTTCACATGTGGTTTATAAAAGCTCAACTTGAAAACCCTGAAGCTTCAGCTTTGATGCTGCGGAAAAAAACGAACGTGGCTTTTCTCTTTTTTTTTTCTCTCTTTTTTTTTTTTGTTGGTTCTGACCTAATATTCACAAACGCACCAGTCGTTATTACCCACTTTACTACATTACATGCATAATGTTATTCTATTGTATCTATGATTGTAATATTGCATTTTAAATAACTGCGTATCTTATTTCTCTACAAAAGAAAATAGATCCTTACCATCACATCTGTTGGAGCGTAGAATCTAGATTCAGAATCCTGTAAGAGCAGAAGAGAACATTAGTGTCTCAAGCAACAAGTAGAAACTTGACAAATATTTGCCGTTTGGCTTGAAATGACCTACACATGTGACGTAACGCCTCATCAGAGGGATACTGGAGTCCTCCAAGGGGATTGGGTTGGCTTGCAGGCAAATAAAGAGAGTAGCGATCCAAAAGGAAATCCTGATAAAGTGCTCCATGTTCAGCTTCAGGGCTCGTCAGTGTGATAAGCAAGTTGTTTAGTGGAGGTGCTGTGTTGGTATACTTGTGCTCTGGCCTGCATTTGGATTTATATACTGTAGCTGTGGAAAAGGTGGGCTGAATTAGTTGTGTATCACCTAATGCACGCAGCATTGTTTTTCCTTTAAGATGACTCATTTGGTTTTACTTCAGCGTGGTGAAATCCCTCCAGTGGCCTGCTGTGGCAACACGATGCACCTGCAGCCTCTTGTGAAAGTAGGTTGACTGCCCTGGGTTCGGAGTGGAGGGGTTTTCTTGCTTTCTCTGTTTGATCTGTGGTGGAATTGCCATCATTTTTTTTTTTTTTCACAAAACATCAAAATCTTAACACCTTTTATCTGCAACTTCTCAAATAGTGAAGGGAGGAGAATAATTGGCAGGGAGCTCTTGCACTTTGACGACTTTTGTTATTGATTAGAAATCAGTTTTTAAAAGCTTTTTATAGTTTTTCCAAGTTTATTTTGAAAAACCGCCCTGCAAGTAAGCAATGAAAAAATCTATAGAGAAATATTTATTGGAACCTAACTTCTGGAACTAGAGCTGTTCTTAAAGTGCCCTGTAGAAACCTTTACATATATTGTGTATATGAACATGTCAAAATATACAATTCACAAAATGTAAATGTGTAAAGTCTACAAACTTATCTGAACCCATCTAACACACCTGTTTGTAATTTACCATGACCATGATCAGTGGTTAATATTCACAGCAGTGCTCTTAGCGTGAAGGTCTGAAAGCCCACAGGGGGAATTTCACAATGAGACAAACATCTGCCTGAAACATATGTATCAGTGTAAAAGTGCGTTTGTTCAAGATTATCATTTGTAGACATTCAGATGTGGATATTGTCCAAACCCTGCAAGGAAGTTTAAGTGCAATAAGAGTTGTGTGATGCATCATTTTGTGTTGCTTATTTATTCAGTCACTGCTTGTAGTGGTTATCTCTCCACACGATCCATATTCTCATGTGTGGGCGTGTTCCCAACGCCTCTGCCTTGTTTCCAGTGTTCCGGCCGCACCCACTGTCCCCGTTCCCCGGGGACTGGTCTGTGCGTGAAACGTTCCCTTTACCTGAACAACCGTTTGTGTGGTGAGGCCTATTTTTTATATATATATTTAAAGGAATACTCACCTTCTTGTACTCGTCATACTCAGTGGTTTCATTATTCGTAACTACAGACTGTAGATAAAAGAAAAAGAAGAATTGATCTCTGCTTCCTTCTTCCATCCGGAAATGACGCCGTCAAGCATCAAATCACAAACTAAGTGTCACTTAGTGGAGGATATGCCCCAGAAAAAACATGTGGATACACTCAGCTCCTTAGATAAGCCGATGTTTTTATAAATATTTCCTGGGAACTCAACAAAAAATGCCACATTTTGCAGTGAAGCGAAGACCCTGGATCTGCCCCCTGATCTGGATCCACACCAATGTTAAATGAAGTCTTCCATGACCCAAACTGCATCCTTCCACCATGTTTCGGGGAAATCGTCCGGTACTTTTTTTTTTGCCGCTATCCTGTGAACCAGCAAAGGAACAAGTGCAGAAGGAGACCAGTCCACACTGAGAAAGACGAGGGACAACTTCCATTTGTTTTGCACATAAAAAGTTAAGAATTGTCCTGGCTCTTGTACGAGAAACTTTAAAAAACCAGTTTTGACATGTCGAAGGGACTCTGTGGTGCGTCCTGGAGCTCAAGGCTCAAACTGGGTTAACTGGCTTTTGGGTATTTCCCCCTGTTCCAACACTGCGATGATACCAAGGGTTATTTTTAGAAAGCAGTAAGTTTCTCATGAGCAGGAAAATGTATTCACACTTGAAGACAAAAATCCTGAGTCACAGTTGCAATACTTAAAATGTTTATTAGCGAAAAAATTTCACATATCACGTACATCAATTTCTTGGTTGATAAATACATAAATATATATATATATAAATATAATATATAGCTTGAGAACTATGTCCAGTTTTCTTTTTTTCTACTGTTACTTAGAGACGTCATCCCATGTTACTGCAGTGTGTTAAAATGTTAAATAATGATAAAGTAGAGGAAACATCTGCGTGGTCGCTGAGGGGATGTTAACATCTGCCCTGATGGTCACTGTTGACTTGTTCAGCAAAAGTTTTGATGTCTTTCACGAAGTCTGCGAATGGCTTGTTCTCCCACTGGCAGTCCGGCGACTCGACCTAAGGAGGAGAGGAGAGGAGGCCGGGTTTAATATCGGCTCACGTATTGTCTGTCGAGGAACTTGCAACTGCTTCATTCATAACACTCACAGGTCGCGCTGGTGATTCGGTGGTCTGCGGCAGAGCCTCGGTGGTGGTCTGCTGCAGAGCCTCGGTGGTGGTCTGCTGCAGAGCCTCGGTGGTGGTCTGCTGCAGAGCCTCGGTGGTGGCCTGCTGCAGAGCCTCGGCGGTGTCGCCGATTCTCCACAGTTGACCCGTGCAGTTGTTCACACTGTGAAGTCCGTCCTGGAAACACTTCAGTGCAGCAGCGTAGCAGTGTTTCTGAAAGAGACACAACAATACTTAGAATGATGAAAAGCAACAAAAGACAAAGAAGTGTTGAAGATAGTGGATGCTGTTGTAATTGCTCAATTCACTGTCGGATTAGACCTGGGCAATAAAACGATATTCAAAATCATTGCAATATAACAAAAGTCCAATATATATTGATGATAAATCTTATTTGCATTCAGTAAAATTTCTTTAAATGAAATAAAGTGACATTTAATTTAATAATTTGATTTACATGAAAATGTATCTTGATATATAATTTGTCATCCTTTAAAATATATGAAACAATATCATTTAAGATCTTATCTCGTGAAGCTATTGTTTAAACAAAGGTTTCCTCTCAAAAAAAAAACTGAATCACTACGTCAACACAGTTGTGGAGATATTCTAAAAATAACTTTATGGTCAGGTCTGGTGGCAGCATCAACTTCCTGAATGAGCACTTGAACGTCTCTTACCTTCACGTTCGATGGAGAAGTGAAATTCACACTTGGATCCTGTAACAGAGAAGAGAAAAAAAAAAAATTTAGTTTACAAAAACCTATAAAGGCTAAAATGTTTGTAGGATCTATTCCCTTTTAGCGAGGAATTTCTTACACATGTGACGTAATCGCTGAGAAGTTTGAGGCCCAGGTCGGCCTGGTTGAAGCAGAGAGGTTTAGCCTGAAGGTACCCGATGATAAAAACCATGCAGAGGGCGATTCTGAGGTGCTGCTCCATTGTAAAGGCTTGACTTTGGTTTCCTGCTGTAGATGCACTTCGGGATGTCCTTGGCTTTGTGGTTCCCTCTTGTTCAGTGTGCCCATTTATAGCAGAGCAAGAACGAGTGGGCAGAAAGGGATTGTGTTAATTTCTCTTTTTCCTATTATTCATGTTTCATTTTCCCCTCATCGACTGTGAGGAAACCCCAAAGATGAGGCGGGCACAGGTGGACACCCCCTCTGATGGTGACTCTGAAAGGTTTTACAGTTGGTCCACATCGGAAGTGATAGTATTCAACTTTATTTGCCACTTTATTGATAGTTTTACCTCATTAAATGTGTTTGAAATGAGGACTTTATATTTGTTTAGATTGAATTTTTTGCTTATTTAAATCTTAAGATTTTAATGATTTGTTGCTTGTGTGCTACAAATACTTTAGCATTAGGAGAGATCTCTCTCTTCCCCCCCCCCCCCTGGTTTTTGGTTTTTCTCAGCCTCTCGAACAGAAAGAGCAGTTTGCACAAACGTGTATGAAACTCTTTTGTCTTTTATTCTTCGGGTTTTGTCTCAGTGGTGATCACCTCCACCGAAGATGTTGTGTTTCTGCCCATGTGCGTTTGTCTGACGGCAGGATTTCTCAAAATCGGTGGGACTGGTTTCTATCTAACTCAGTTCAAGGATGTGACACGGGCCACGAAACAACCCGTTAGATTAGGGTGTAGATGTGGACACGGGTAGATGCATCATATGAGCAGTGGTGTATAAAGTACTTGAAAGCCATACTCGAGTAAAAG
The DNA here is from genome assembly GCF_949316205.1 of Platichthys flesus. NCBI lineage: Eukaryota > Metazoa > Chordata > Actinopteri > Pleuronectiformes > Pleuronectidae > Platichthys > Platichthys flesus. The sequence continues at coordinate 3,220,880 of NC_084952.1, read as the reverse complement.
TACAGATATCTTACCTGAAAGTGACTCCGGAAAGAGAAAAAGTGAAAGTCACCTGTAAGAAAATGACTTGAGTCAAAGTCTTAAAGTCGTTCATATTAAATGTACTTAAGTATCAAAAGTGTCTGTTGTTGAAATGTACCAGGAAGTATCAGAAGTAAAAGTACAAGTACCAAAATTAAAAATGTTAAATACTTTTTAATAGAAGGTCTATACAGACACAAAACAACTCACAATTGATCTCTCCAGGCTTTATTTCAAATGACTGAAAAATGATAACAAAAATATACATATACTGTACAATTTTACAATTTTTTAACCCCAGAAGCTGAGGTTCAAATAGTAATGGCCCAGTGCATCTGAACTTCTAGGGACAACAAAGAATCAACACAACAAAATAAACAAAGGCCTCTGTGTCTGCCTTATGGACCCCAGTATAACCACTAAACAATTCTTTAAATATCTCTCAACATGGACCTTTCACTTTGTAATCAGAAGCAGGAATGACACACAATGCCCTTTCATGATAACTCAAAAAAAGGAAACAAGATCTAGGCACACAAAATAGGATAGTTTCTGATTTGTTAACAAACAGTACATTGCTATTATGGAGAAGACACTCTCTGACACAGTCGAGTTTTCATTTCAGACTGAATAATAAAGACTGAGCTGAGCCGAGCACCTTGATCATTCTAAAGGGAATAAATGGATGGGGAATGTGCTCGCGTTGATTAAGTCCCTCCCCTTTTTACACACTCCCCATTGGATGGTTTAGTGAGGTCCTCGGATCGGCCCCTCCAGTGTCGGTCACGCCGCCGAGAAGACGATGAAACTGGACTCTCTACAGGAAGTCAAACTCGTGACAAGTTTTCTGAAGGTGAACCTGCGGAGGGATCATCACCGGTACAGCCTGCTCGACCCCGGTCCACCAAGGCAGCCCGACCAACCTCCGGACGCTTAGGGCCTCGCGCTGCCCCCCCCCCCCCCCCCCCCCCCCCCCCCGACGGGCCTTCACATCTCCGAGGCAGCGAGTGGGCGAGTGAGAGTGAGAGAGGTGCGCGTTGAGCCAACTTCGCTGCTCAAGTAACGAGCCAGTTTTGAGAATATAAGTAGAAAGTACAGAAATTTGTGTTCAAATAAATACTCAAGTAAAGTACAGATATGTACAAAATCGGCTTTAGTACAGTATGATGTATTTTTACTTTGTTACTTCCCACCACTGCATATTAGTTCCTGTAACTCAATTTCTGATATTTTCACCAGTTTTCTCAGGGAATCATAAAAGGATCTTGACGGGGGGGAGCAGGCGTATTTAGGGAACTGAAATCTATTAGTTTGTTTTAATATGCTGCATCTAGTATTTTTCTACAATATCTAGTATAGTGGTCTGGTAGTGGGACATGACCCAAGAAAGAACCCCACTACATTTTGTTGTGCATCCAGATGAATAGCTGGGATCCGATTTTCTTTTACTCTCTGCATCTGTGTTTTATCTGTTAGACAGCAGGATTATGCAAAAACTTCTGGATGTATAACCAAGACACTTTGTAGAAGGATGCGGGATGTCTGGATAGAACCCCTAGGATTTTGGTGCAGATACAGGAAAAGTTTTCATTTACTTTGTGAGATTTTCACTTTCACGAGGAGACTGCCAGGCCTGTGGACGGAACGTTTACACATTTGTTGTTGCATCCGATTCTACACATTCTTTGTGTGTGGAGATGGTGTATGATAAGGAAACAGGCAGCATGTGCCAAAAGACCGAAGCATGAGTGGCTGCAGGGAGGAGTGGCTGTGGAGTGTGTTACGTCACACACAACAGAAATGAATGAAAGCTTTTTCTGCACACCTACGCCTCATAGGGGAATCCCCCCCCCCCCAGCAGAGCGTTGGTGTTATCCCAGATATCAAAGCCAGAAGACGAGTGTCACAGTGGACAGTGTCGTCAGTCGTTCTCTATTGCTCACCGTTTAGGTTTCAGTTTAGAGGTTTCTCCAGGAGTCACCTAATATAACCAAGGTGTGAGGATTTGACGTTGCAGAGGGTGGGGAAAGTTCTATCCATGGAATTTGTCGCTGTGCGTGGGGGGGCATCCCTGCTGTTTCCATGTCTAACTATCAATTCCTTACCCACACATTTAAGATAGCTTTTTGATATTAAGGTGCACAAGGCAACTTTTACAACCTGTTATTTGACCCGAATGTGTAACCAAGATTATCATAAAAGTAGAATTGATGTGTGTTGTTGCAGACCCAGGGTTAAACTCAGATTTGATCCTATGCACAAACAGATGCAGCTTCTTAAACTTTCTTTGTACCTATATTAAAGATTTTAAATCTGATTAACATTGATGTGTCCGATCCGTCCCAAACACAATGGCTCACATAGAACACGACAAAATCCAAACAAAGTATGAAACATCTTTCGAAACCGGAATCAGTGAATTGTTCCTTTTTTTTTTACAAAGTTGCTGAAAGGATCAATAGGTTTTCAAAACTTTTGCTGCTGTCGATTTCTTAACGGATCAATTGAGAATCATTTAACCCTGTGAATTCAGGGAAATTTAGCTGCAGCTTAATTAACCACGTACGCTTTGAAACTTTTCTTTTTTGAGTATGAATCATTTTATTGGTTGTAGTTGATCCCAGCTTTTTAAAACGCTCGGTTCTTCCTGGCAATAAAAAAATTAAAAACTTTTCTATAAACCCAGTGTTTGCAGTGTTTGTTACTGCTTTGTATTTATTCATTTGCTTTTACTCTCTACATTTAGCTGACGCTTTTATCCAAAGCGACTTACAATAAGTGTATTTAACCCCGAGGGTACAAACCAAGAAAAACAAGAATCAAGAAAGTACAATTCCTTTCAAATAAAGCAAAACTACTAAACTAGGTAAGTGCCATTTAAGTGCTTTAAGTGAGTTTTGATCTGTGTTTAGCAGTGAAGGAGCAGCGAGCCAATTGGCTGAAGCAGAGCGGAGTGAACGAGCTGGGGTGTAACGTTTGACCATGTCTGTAGACTGGATGTAGACTGGACCTGATCCGTCCACAGCATGGTACGCAAGTACTAATGTTTTGAAACGGATGCGAGCAGCCACTGGTAGCCAGTGAAGGGAGCGAAGGAGCGGAGCAGTGTGAGTGAATTTGGGTTAAAAACCAGTCGAGCTGCTGCATTCTGGATGAGCTGCAAAGGTCGGATGGCACTAGCAGGTAGACCTGCCAGGAGGGAGCTACACTATTCTAGGCGTGAGATGACCAGGGCCTGGACCCAAACCTGCACCGCTTTCTGAGTGAGAAGGGGGCGTATTCTCCGGATGTTGTACAGCATGAATCTTCAGGAACGTGTTGTTGCAGTAATTTTGGCAGTCAGGGAGAGTTGGCTGTCGAGTGTCACACCCAGGTACCTAGCGGTCTGAGTGGGGGTTAACACAGAGTTGTCAAAGTTAATTGTCAGGTTGTGGGTGGGAGATTCTTTCCCCGGAAGGATGAGTAGTTCAATCTTGTCAAGGTTCATTTTCAGGTGGTGTGCGGTCATCCACTAAGAGATGTCAGTCGGACAGGCAGAGATTCGTGCTGATACCTGTGTTTCCGATGGGGGATAAGAGAGGATAAGTTGGGTGTCATCAGCATAGCTATGGTAGGACAAGCCATGCAAGTGAATGACAGAGCCGAGAAAGTTGGTGTACAGAGAGAAGAGGAGAGGACTAAGGACAGAACCTTGAGGGACCCCAGTAGTGAGAGGACAAGGTTCAGACACAGATCCTCTCCAAGTTACCCATAAGTGCGTTCATTGAGGTAGGATGAGAGCAGGGAGAGAGCAGAGCCTGAGACAACCAGGTCCTGAAGACAGGACGTAAGGATTTGGTGGTTCACTGTGTCAAATGCAGCAGAGAGGTCTAGAAGGATGAGGACAGAGGAGAGAGAGGCTGCTCTCGCAGTGTGAAGCTGCTCAGAGACAGCAAGGAGGGCAGTCTCAGTTGACTGACCTGCCTTGAAACCAGACTGGTATTGGTCAAGAAGGTTATGTGGTTAATAGGAGAGTTGATTAAAGATAGCACACTCAAGTGTTTTGGAAACAAAGGGAAGAAGAGACAGTTCTGTAGTTTTTTACTTCAGACGGGTCGAGGGTGGGTTTCTTCAGGAGATGATTTACTCTTGCCTCCTTCAGAGAATTAGGGAAACAGCCAGTAGATAGGGAAGTGTTGATAAGATGGGTGAGATAAGGAAGAAGGTCAGGAGCGATAGACTGGAGAATGTGAGAGGGGATGGGGTCAAGGGGGCAAGTGGTCGGGCGGGCAGAGGTTTCCAAGGTCAGAACTAGATTTGGAGACGGGGGTGAAAGAGGAGAGCAAAGGGGACGAAATCAAGATGATGGAAATGTAGTCAAAGAAGTAGGATCAGTAAATGAAGAGCGTTTGTCATCTATCTTTTTTATAAAGTAGTTGACAAAGTGGCTTGGTAGAAGGGAGGAAGGAGGAGGGGGACTGGGGGGGTCAAGGAGGTTGGAAAAGATGGAGAAGCAGTGGCGAAACTACCGGGGTGGCAAGGGGTGGCAGCTGCCACCCCCCAAAAAATGCTTGCCACCCCACTTGCCACCCAGGTTGTTAGAAGTGTCTCCAATATACATTTATTGAATGGTATTATATTTTTTGCTACTGAAGCTGTTGATCTCATTGGTAACTTGTTTAAGTTTAAGAACTAAAATCTTTATGTCCCCCCTCCCCTATAAAATGGTTGAGTCCATGAATCCTATTTGCTCTCTTCACACCGTGCGCATCTGCTGCTTCATTCAAATGAAGACAGAAACGGTTTGAAAGCCAAAGAACTGGAGACAAGCCAACTGTACACTTGCAGTGATGAAAAAAGGTACAGTACAGCTGAAACTTGAATCAAGAAAATGTGATGGTTGGTCATATGTGATAGACAATTCCGTTGTAATTTCAATCGTTTATTTAATTGCTAGCTTGCAGAAGTCGATAGGACTAGTAGCTAGCTCGCTATACAGCTGCATTAAAATGTGAGAGGATGACTCGGTTATATGCTATAGACCCTATTGTGTATGTGGTATAAAGGCTGGGACGAATTTCGAATCACTCCGCTCTGCTTCGGCCAATCAGCTCGTTGCTCCCTCACTGCGAGCTAAACAATCATCAAAAACACGACTGTTTTCCGTCCTGGCTCCTAAATGGTGGAATGAGCTCCCCATTGACATCCGGACATCAGAAAGTCTACACATCTTCCGCCAAAAACTAAAAACATACCTCTTCCGACTTTACCTTGAATAAATAAAAAAAAAAACAAAAAAAAACACTAACAACTTTTTGAAACTATCACTTTACTAGCACTTAAATGGCACTTACTTATAGCACTTTGTAGTTTTGCCTTATTTGAAGAAATTGTATTTTCTTGATTCTTGTCGTCCTTGGTATGTACCCTCGGGTTTGAATGCACTTATTGTAAGTCGCTTTGGATAAAAGCGTCAGCTAAATGAAATGTAATGTAATGTAATGTAATGTAATGAAATTACGGAGAGTCGCGATTCCCATTGAAACGGATGGCGCCGCGGTTAGCATTCATGAGTGAATCTTTTGGTAGCTAGTTAGTTTAGCTTTGGTAAACATGATTTTGTATGTAATAACCTAATACATAATACATATGTACATGTGTATGTAATAACCTAATACATTAGAAATTCAATTGGCCATTTAGAAAAGTATTTGTCATTATGAAGGGAAATATGAATTGTTTTGCTGCTGGATATGTGAATATGTTAACTGTTTTCATTAGCGATTGGTATAAATAAATACATATAGACACCAGGCATGTGTGTTTCCAACAATAAAAAGACTTGACTTGACTTGACTTTGTGTGTGTGATTTGCCACCCTTGAATTTAACTTGCCACCCTTCTGCCACCCCATGTAAAATTTTCTAGAATCGCCACTGTGGAGAAGAGTTTTTTGGTGGTTAGAAAATTAGGCTTGAATTGCAGTTTGGTAAAAAGTGGTTTTGGCTGCAGAAATAGAGACAGAAAAAAAGGAGAGAAGAGACTGATAAGCGAGCAGGTCGTCCAGGTGTTTCGCCATTTCCTTTCTGAAGCTCGCATAGTGGCTCTGTCAGCAGGCACCGAGTAGGGGAGGACTTGCAGACCTGTCGTGACGTGAGAGGACAGAGGGAGTCAAGTCTCTATCTCTATCTCTATCGCTCTGTGTCTGCAGAGCAACGTTACAAATCAAATACAGCTAATTTAAAGTTCCTTTGCGTGAATCCGAGTCTCACTTCCTGTGACGCTTCATGTGACCACGCACTCGGACAAGCTGTCATGTCCGACCTCTAAATGTCAGGACTCACCGTGTTTCACGCACGGAAAGAATTCAAAGGGAAATTAAAGCTCTGGTTTCCGTGATACTCTGGATGTCAGCTCACCACAGGCCACCACAGGGTTGTGTCACTCAGGTAGTGGCTTTGTTGCATTTGAGTCAACTTTTGTTGTGAATTATTAAACACGAGACCCTCTGCTGTTTTCTTACGGCACGATTATATATTATGTTGTATATATTTTCATCATTCACATGTTGTGTTATGTTTGTGTGTGTTAGTGTCCTAGCAGTGCTCCAGAGATTATTTTAAAGGATATTATTTATGCTTGTGTATTTAGATTTTATCAGGACGGAGGCCTTTAGGAGACGAGGAGCTAGAACCAAGCGTTTCAGTCCGAGGCTGAAAAGAGGAACTGCAGCAATTGATAGAAAAAGGAAAGTAGAGTGTTTTCTGGACATCTACCTTTTCAAATAATAACATACAATAACGATAAATCTGTAACCTGACTTTACATTATCACATACAGCAACCAAAAAAGAGTTGTGCAGCCACGTGCAGGCCTCGTTCTCAGGCTTGTGAGTTCGACACAGCTGCCTGGTTTCCTTGATGCTCAAATGTGTTGGTCTGAACTTGATCCAAGAAATGTGGGAAAAATCTGTAGCTGATTCAGTTTTTACTCTGTGTTTCCCATTTACAGCCTAGGTTTTGTTATCCGGGGAAAACTAACCGTAGCTTAGCGTACTATAGCCCGACATCAAAGCTACGCCCCTAAAACACGGATAAACACATGCTACTGCCCATCAACTCATTGGCTTCAGCGTCTCTCTCCCCACATTACTGCAGTGGGCACAGTGGCAGCACGGGCAGGGAAAAGGCACAGGATGGGATCCCCAGCTGGGGGCACAGGCTGGGGTCACAGGCTGGGGTCACAGGCTGAGGTCATAGGCTGAGGTCACAGGCTTGGGTCACATGCCCCAGCAAACTTTCTCCTGAGCAGTAAACCCCAAAAACTTGCATTTCTCTATTCCTTTTTTGCAAAGTGCTTTCTACTTTGCTGGACTAAACCACCCACCGGTCTCTAATGGGTTAAGTGGAGACGGACTCGAGTGGTGGCAGGAATATTTGGTTCACATGTGTGAATAACATCTTGGTCGAAATCTTCTGACTTTGTGTTTTACCTCTGAAATCCCCTCTGTCACCTGGGAAGTCCGCAGCAGAAGGTGTTTGCAGCGAGGACACCTGATGTAATGCAGCTGTCATTGTGAGAGTTGTAGTGGTATTTGCTTCACCTTGTTGTTCAACACGTGTTTGTTGAAGTGTTTTTCGTGGTGCTTTTTATCCGCCACAGACTTTAACCACTCACTGCGCTCGTAAACACACCTGCTGTTCTGCAATTTCTTATCTGAATTTCAAGTTTCAGGTTGTGAATATAGGCATAGTTTTGTGTCTTGTTGTATTTAACTTTTTTTTAAAGGTAAGCTCTTCTACCTTGCTTTTTATTTACTTGTAACTATTGCACTGCTGAGCTGACAAGTGTCTACTTATCCAACGCCCTTCATTGTGTTGTGGACCTCGTGTTAACTTGCACACGACAAATACAACTTGAAACAAAGCCAAACGTTGGGACAATGTCGACGCAGCACAAACGTCTCAACACATCACAAGGGTCTGAAAGGAGCCTCCGTTAGGGTGCTCTCTAGTGGTGAGCCAGGGAAGTTCAGAATTCCCACACATACAAATAGCACACGCAGGTTCAACTGTGCTATTAACTGTGAGTTATATCTATATTTTTTAAAACTCTTCCTGTTTGGGTCGACCCGGTGGTGTGAAGCGTGGATTGCAGGATTTCATGTTGTAGTTTGGAGCTGCTGGTTCTTTTCATTTCACACTGCTTTTAAAATACTAGAAAAGGAGAAAACTCACAGGATAGATCGATTAAAAACAATGTAATTAATGTAAAATGATAAGTTTATATAAATATGTAAGTCAATATGCATGATTTTGATGCCATTTTATTGTGGTTTTTCGAACATGCTTGGCCTTATCAGGGCAGAATCCCTTTTCATTTTTTTTACTTGAATTTATTTGTACCAGGATAGTCCAGTCAGCAATGTTGATATATCTACAATATCATTATTACAACAACACACTAAAGAATAATCAAAGACCAGAAATAATCTGACAATTTCTACAGCAAGCTTGAGTTTATCCATTTGCCCAGTAAAAGGGAAAATACTAGTGTTTGTAGAGCAGTGGTACATCAGTGTATAAATACTTAAATAATTTTAAGGTGCAGTTTTAAGATAAAATTATACCATATTCCCAAAGCAAGAGCAAATGAGAAAATAGGTGCATCAGTAAAAATGTATAAATAAGAAAGTATACAATAGAAATAAGAATCAGAAATAGGTAATTGATCTTAGGGTTGAAATTGTGTCAATATGATGAAATGCAAACTGGATAAACAGAGTGTGGAATTAAGATTGTTCACAAAATATGCTGATGATATTTTGACATCCCAGATCATTTCAGAGTTCAACTAACCCAACCAGTAACAAGTGATGGTGTATCCAACTCCAGTGGAATCTTTTCTAAAATATCCCATAAACAAACCAAGCAAACAAAAAAATGTCATTGTCTTAATTTATTTATTATATTTTAAATTGTACAAATTAGGTCAATAAAATAATGTCTGTACTGAGGCCCATCATACACAGTATAAATGTCATTGTATACATTTTATTCTTTGAGAACTTCAACATGTTAATGAATCAACTTCCACTTGTCGAGTGAAATCGAGAAACTGCCTGGTCCAGTCCACTGGGTGGCGGCAAAGCAGCTGTTCTGAAAATACATTCTTCATTCGCTAGGGATTTACCTCCTCTAAATAAACTCAATAAATATATATATTAAATAAGTTAAATACTAGTATAAAAAGTACAACATGTAGACTTTTCCATGTTTAGCATATTGTCAGCGTAGTGTCGGTCGGCGTCGTTCTTCTGTTTCTCACTTCGACCCCAGTCTGGATAAGGCCTGAGGAGGAGGACAAATATATATATATATATTTAGTTTTAATGGCTAAAGTTATTTAACCACATTTACAAAGGGTTGCAATAGAGACAAAGATGTTTTAGTACTTTACATATAATAATTATAATCATGATATCGATGATTACATTTTTTTTTAAACTTCCTCACCTTTTCAATTAGAGACTTCAGCCTGTCGAAGAATACCTCAATGCTCACTTTAGGTTGTAAGTCACAGTTGTGGCAGATAGTTGCCTGATGGGGGGAGAAGAAGGAGAAGGAAGAGAAGTTAACTTTGCACGCCCTCGTCTGCAGCTTTCACACGAGCGAGCTCTCCGTGCTGATAGATTGTGAAACAAACCGGCGACATTTCCTCTTACCGTGTTGTTTCCTGAAGGACAGTATTCCACACCTCTTTTCTGAACGGGGGGGAAAATAAATGTGTTGGTTATTTTTTAACAAATTCCAGTTTTAGATATTGTTTGTTTCAAGCCGTCTCGTCCTCGGCAGTTTACTCACAGTCAAGGTGTTGTTCAGGCTCCTGTTAAGTTTTTTCTGATATCTGCTGGTGCCATTGAAGTGGACTCTCAGGTTTGCATGGAAGCACTGGAGGGCCGCCCGGTAGCAGCAGTCCTGTGATGACACAAGGGGGGGGAACAGTGTGAACTTAGAGCACAACAAAATGTTCATGTTCTGACTTTAAAACAGCTTCTCGAGTAACAGTAACTGTTTACTTACTGTAAACAGTTTTAAGATAAGTGCAAAAAACTAAATTTACTAGGGAATTTTTTGAAATGTGCTATTTATGTATCTTGAATTTAAAATATTTAATTTGATTTAAAAAAAATATAAACAGATTAACATATACTCATCTACTGAAAAGGACATTGGGACAAATTAAGGTAAATGAGAGGACAGATCTTTCAAAAGCTGTATTTTAGGAACAATAACTTTTTTTCATGTCACAATTTTGCATATCATCAAAATATTTCCAAGAAAGCAGATTTTTCTCGTTTCATGTCATGACTTCACCATCTCAGTTGCCTTTCCACTCACATTCATGCTCAACATTTACACTTAAACCGAAACTTTAAACAAGTTTCCACTATTTAAAACTGAATTTTCCTAAAAATGCTTTGGGATGTTTTTTTTTCCGTCTGTTTCCCTCAAAGAAATCTCGGTTGATATTAATCATCTTTTTCCAAGTGAAGCGTTTGTTCGATCATTTCCACCGAATAACAAGTGAACGAGAGAAACATCCAGAGCAGCTGATTTGATTCCTAATTTATTTTTGTCGTTTTTAATATAAATACATATATATTTTACAAGATAGTGGCTTCAGCCTCTCTCAGAAATCAGTGAGTCAGATGTCATCTTGCACTCAGTTATGTTTGAGAGGCCGTGTGAGGAAGTGTTGTGGTTTTTTTTTTTTCTTTCTGCTCGATTACTCATCACATTTCACCGAGAGTGCAACAGAAGCGCTGAGAAACTAATCCATGCGGCATTCTCTCGGGTTGACTCACTGGAGAAGGTGAGCCTGACAAGAAAGGCGGCTGATCTGAGTTTACGAGTAACGCCGCTGAAGTTACTTTCAGATGATCTTGCTGCTCTGTTGGTTTTAAATAAAGTATTTGGTTTCTATTCCATATAATTCTGCATTTTTTGTAAGGTCACTCAAACGACATATTCGTGTTGTGAAAGAGGCAGTTTTAAGTTGCAGGTTTGTAAATATAGAAATTCTTACATCACCAACTCTTAGAAATAACTAAAAGATGTTTCTCTTAATACTTTTTAACTGAAAACCGTTTTTATCAAATACAAAATGTTCCTGATTTAATAGTTTACTGGCCGTTCAGCTTTCTCTCTAAACTACTTCAGACATGTTTAAAATGTGTAGGTTGTGAATAAAGGTTGAACCATCACAGAAACCTACAGGGTGATTGATTAGAAGATATATATATATATAAAAAAATATATAATAAAAATCAACATCTGCTTTTTATCCGACTCATTTTCTGATTTCACACTTTCATTCATCTGAAGAACTCCCACAGTAGCCAGCACATGACGATTCGTGCCGGCAGCAAGTGGGAGAGCAACAGCAATGAGTAAGCAAACCACAAATATTAGGATGGGCAGTGACCGTATTGTTGACTTTATTCTGCATCTGCTTACCTCGATATCGTGCGGTGGAGAGTTCAGCATCGTCCTGCTGTTCTGCTGCAAGACACAAACCAAGAACATGGATTTTTAGTTTTAATTGTGAGTGTGGACGAGCAGAGTTGAGGTGAAAAATGGATTTGGACTTACCGGCAGAGTCTCTCTCACATGCTTCAGCTCATTCAGGACCTCTGTTAATTTCTTCTTCTCGTTGGACCCTGCGAAGCCCAGAGAGCAGCAGCACACTGCAACGAGGAACAGAACAACCAGCTTCATGTTGTCAGAGGCAGATCACCAAAAGTCAGATTTGCTGGATGTGTGGACTGCTGTGTCGCTTACCTTCTTTTATGTATCCCTGAGGACGCAGGAAAACCACTAGTAGAGTCTTGGAAACCTGCAGAAACCTGGGGTGTGAGTAATGAAGTTTTCTTTTCCACTGGCAGTCACCGCTACGTGATGCGAAAGTTGCGTCAAGCGGCGCGTGCGTGGTGCCTATAGATGCATGTGCGTGCACGCGTAAACTCAGAGCAGCCAACAGGAAGCTACAGGAAGACGGCACTTCCCATTTTCACTTTGAATCACGTAGCCGCAGCTGTACAGTGTCATAGGTATAGTGTCTGTAGGTGTGGTAGTGACAACCTGCACACATGCACTGCTCTACACAAACACACAAGAGGCTGAGAGAAACGGCCTGAGTGAGACGAGACAACATTTGTTTGCTCGTCCTCGTGAAACGGACACAAACAGAAAACCCTTTTTTTTATTTCTGGCTGATGAATACTGATCAGATGATGTGAGGAAATAGTTCACATCCTCTCACTTCTGCTTTTGGTCAACAGTTTTCTCTTGGGGATGGGGGGGTCAGTTTTTGTTTTTGTTTCACGGGGAATATCACTTTATAACTCAGGGAGAGATGTGACAAAATACATTCACTTCATTGTGTGTTTTCAGTGTGTCTGTAGTTGGGGTGGGACAAAATATTAATACACCAATAAATCGTTGTCCTGACTCATGAGATGTGATTATTGGAATGATGTCACATGTGGACACTGACAAGTTACCTTGTGTTTTTAGAACTTTTGTTTTTGAGCATTGTGTACAAACTGTGAAACTACAAGTTAATTAATAGATTTGTATTCTTCATTTAGACAGATATCAAAATATATATCTGTGGAGGTGAGAAGAGCACCCTTACCTCCACAGAGGATCAGTCAGCGCAGGGGAGAGCTGCTAGCTGATTGGTCCTCGTGCTTAAAGGGCAGCATGGGGGGACCTCAGAGACTCAGACACTGGAGAGAATCCAATACTCTCTAAGAGACGCCTGGACTGAGCTGGGAAGCTAGTCTGCTTTATGTTGGATTAAGATTGAGTGGTGGTGAATAAACCAGGTCTACTTCCACACAGGCGCCAGTGTGGCAGTAGACCTGGCCCCGGGGCTCTCCCACGCACAGCCATAGATGGAAGGGCAGCTTTTCAACATTCTTGATTCACCCTACACATAAACTTAATCAAACAAAAAGTAGACCAGCATTCCAGCTCAGTCCGGGCGTCTCTCAGAGAGTTGGAATCGGGATTAAGGGCTAGATCCTGGTATAATTTTTCACCTCCCGTCATATGGTGAGAAAAACACGTTTTTCAACATTTCCTTGATTTCTAAGTGAATAATTCAGGGCCCTTGTTGAGAGGCCACCATGAAGCAGGTCTCATCTCTTTATTGTGTTATCGGGTTACAGAGCTTTCATCATGTAAAGTTTCTGTCGAGACGGGAGTGAATCTTCTCTTCCTCGGTGAGAACCCCCTGCATCAGTGTCACACACTTTGGAAATTCAAGAGGCCCCACATGTTAGTCAGTGTGTCCACCGGGCTCAGGCGTTCTCCCCCGTCAGCGTCCGTGCACACGCTCTCTCCACGTATGATCTTTACATCCGTCTTCCACGACCAGAGAGGAGGAAGCGAGAGTGAGACTGAAAGAGAAAACCCCTCTGGTTTGCTCTCTCGCTCTCTCTCTCTCTCTCTCTCTCTCTCTCTCTCACTCTCCCTATCTCTGAGAGCGTAAAGGAACAGGTGGGTGGGGGCTCGGCTGGTCTGAGAGGTGTTTCACCCTCTGACTCTTCTCTTATCAGGACTCGTCTGTGATGCACGTACAGAGGGAACATGTTTCCTCAGGTATGATTTCAGAATTAAGAAGAATTTTCCTCCTCCTGGCTGCTGTCAAGGAACTTCTCCTGTGACCCACCTGTGTCTGTGTGAACCACTGAGCTGCTTAATAAACACATCCTGGCAAAGTCCCTCATTGAACTTGAGTCATAAACATATATATATATATATATTTATTAATGTTTGTTTGCTGAGTGTGTATTATAGGAGTGACAATAAATCAGATTCTGACATTTTAAAACAACTCACCTGTTCACAAAGGATTTGGTCAAGAGCCCGACCCGTTTATTAGATGGTCAACAAAATCCTATGAGCCTTTAAATTATGTCTCCTGTTATGAAAACTTTAATTTTACACAACAAACAATGCAGAAAATCTGCATTCATATTTACATTTCACATTAAAAATCTTGAAGTTCTATTTGTTATTATTTGTGTCACGTGTTCACTTCCACCGATCCAACCAAATAAAATGTAGATTTAAAAAGAGTGCCCTTGCTTTGAAGTTTGTCCATCAGACATTAGTTTGTGTGTGGGAGCGAGTTGAGAGAACAATGAGTCACATGAGGCTTTTTGTCATTAAAGTTTCATACGTGATGTAAAGATTCAGAACCAGAGCGTTTAACACAAAGTGTGTTTACTGCATCTTAACATGGTTCACTTCCTACCCTCACTTGCACTACGCTAGGATTTACTACACCGGGTTCTTCAAGTGTCTCTGGGCTGCAAGGGTTTAAAGTAAACATGCAACACACACACACACACACACATAAACCCACATACACATACCCACACGCACGCACATTAATGGAGTATATTGTTTGCTTAAAAAAATCCGTTTAATCGGCGTAATTCAATGTGAGATCCACAGCAATAAGGATAAATGAAGGTTATGGAAAAAAAGTGCACGATATTACTGTAAGTGTACAGGAAGAGGAGAACGAGTGTGTGGGTGGGGGATCGCCTGATCGGGTCGGCAACAGGGATGACACAGCTCGTTTGTTATTAACGATTAATCTTTGTACATTTATAATCTGAACCAGTTGTGTTGAAAACAAAGACAAATAGGTTCATCCAGCGTATTATTATTATTATTACTATTATTATTACTGAGTGAATTATCAATCAGAACCATCGGTGAACAGGATGCACGTCATGAGGCTACATTTTCCAAATCTGGTTGGTTATGTTTGATTCCAACGGACGTGACTGTCAACAGGCAATTTTCCTGTTATATTTATAACTTTGTTTTTCTGGATTTTATCACATGAATCTATTCCAGATGATACAAAAAAACGGATGGATGTTATTCAGTGACTCATCAACCAGATAATAACGGTTGATTAAGTTTATCAGGTTTACTGTGTTGAATTGGTTCACGACATCTTAATCATGAGTCAAATATTTTCTAGTTTTGTGTTAGAAATTTCAATTGTTGTACAAAGAAAACAATTGTTTTTGAAATTATTAATTTTGAATTTGCTTCTTTGTTTACCTTCATTTTGAAGTGATTTATTTTTCTTTTTTTTTTAATGATCCTCAGGCTAATTACGAAATGCTCTTTTTGACCCAATAGAAATTCTAAAATATTCTATAAACGTCAAGTGTGTGTTTATTTAGCACTGTTCTAGTCCTATTTACACTTTAAACTCACATTCACCTGTTCACACAAATTCATACAGCGTTACTATAAACTGTGCTTTGGATTTGTTTCCTATCAAACACACCAGCACAGATGTCAGGGGTTCAGAATCTTGCTCAAGGACACTTCAGCATTGCAGCCTAGAGGAGCTGGGGATCAAACCACCAACCCTCTGGTTAGTGGACGACCCGCTCTACCTCCTCCTCAAAGACAGCCACCTACAAATTAGAATAAGTGGAACGACAGCTCCATCCAAAAGTGAAGCCAAAGCCTTGCTGGTGCTACCTGGTGTCTGGCTGCCGTACAGGTAACAAATCCTGCCTCCTCCATGTTAACGGATGGGATTTGGATCAAACTAAAACTCAAAGTTTACATCAGATTGGAATAAATGGAACCAACTGTTCCGTGGCCGTTGTGGAGAACGTGTCTGACCAAAGAAACACACTCAAATTAATCTTCAGAATCCCATTGTTCAAAGAATACAATTAGATTTAATATAATAATACATATAATTAATTCTAGAATACTAATGACTTCAGAGGAGTAATTCACTAACACTGGCTGTATCACACTGATTTAAAAAACACATTTAAACAGCTTTAAGACACACACACTGTTCCAACTAAATAAAATGTACATTTAGAAAAATATATGTCCAAGCCCCCTGTGAAAGTTATAATATATATATATATATATATGTATATATATATAAATGAGATCAAAGTCAGACATACCACTGATGCAGCCAGTCTCCCTCCTGCTTCTTCTTCAGGGCACTATGATGGTTATTAGTTTATCTTCATGTCTCCTAACCCACAGGGGGCTTGTGATTATTGGCTGCTGCATAACAGTGACACACATCCTTGACATTTAAACAGTAATTAACACGTTTCATGTTTTACCGGAAACGACCCAACTTACAGCCCCGAGTTGTTTTGGAAATGTATCATTTTATGGGAAAAGCAAAGCGAGCGGCGGAGCAGTGGGAGTTATGAACAGACGTGTTTGTGTTTGATGTGAAAATGCTCTTCAACCACAGCAGCAGGGGAATAACAGCTGAGGGGCTACGGCGGCATTAAAAGATACGAAACTACCATTTCACAGAAGGCATCAAACTCCTAATAGGAAAGTTTTGTTCTAATTTAGATCATATGCCGTTTGAGCAACGCCCACCCTCCCTTAGAATGACTGCTCCGTGCGAATGAAGCACAAAGTGATGAGTTCAGTTAATATCTTTGTTTTCTTCTGTGAAGGTTTGAATAAAGTTGTGAATTTAGCAACATCGCGTCAAACAGAATCTGGTTTTGAGAGAACGGTCTCGGCTGAGGTGGTATAAAACATTTTTGGATTATTTTATTGTGATCGTAGAAAAAACAATAAAATTAAAGAGACACACATTTGTTTCCTTAGCAGAGCAGCGTCATGATTTGATGTTTCAGTGCTTGTGGATGTGGAGAATGTTTCCTCCCTCATTCCCACTCCTCACCCTGAACGTCTTCTTCTTACCTCTGGTGGGTGGGTTCAATCTCCTGTGAGAAGAACTGAGTGAGAGCTTCAACTGTGGGAATCAGCTCCAACAAGTTGAAGAGTGAAGCTGAACTGTAGATCAGTTAAAAAGACTTAGAAGTTTAATAAAAACTGAGTTCATCTCCAATATTCAGCAAGAAAACCTTTAAAATATGAAGAATTCTAAACAGAGTTTGGTGAATTTGTTACCGCACAATTATAGCTCTGTCTAATTGAGGTCTCATTGATCCCTGTCCCAGCCATTAACATAGAGGAGGCAGGATTTATTAGCCTTACGGGAGACAGCCAGCCGGGGGATATCAAGACGCTTTGGCTGCCCTGTAGGGGAGCCGTCATTTCGTCCATCTTTATTTAGTCTGGACAAATACAAAATGGAGCTACCTCACTTAAAAAAAATAAACATTCTCCCAAACTATCTCATATTTCATCATGGTGCTAATTTCTATTTGGCCTGTGTCCACTCAGAGTGAGCTGCAGCCCCATGTTTCAGCTCTCACCTGCTGCGTGTGGTGTCCTTTGAACTCTGAGGAAGGCGGCGGAATTTGACTCATAGCGAATGACACGAGGTGAACTTTTGAAATACTGGCCTTTTGATTTGGCTCATCTATATCACTTCCAGGTTTCAGCCAAAGAACTTGAAGAAATGTGAGAAATCCAGAGAAGGAGGGGGTAGTTTTCTGCCTCTTTAATTTTCTACAAAGTGAAAGTAATTTGTCTTAAAGCAGAAGTTAATAAAGACTATGAACTGATCTTGGTAATTTTCTGATTAATTGTTATTATAAATCCACAGTACTGCGCATGTGCCTATATTTATTTTTTTGTGCCATCAAGCATTAAGTACGTGGACCGTTTTTCATCTTCGGACAAAACTCTTCACATTTTCCGTCTGATGTTCCTTTTCTGTCGAGACAGGTATATAGAACTTTCAGAATCAGTGGTGAGCATCCTCAAAATAATAAACAGCCGTCTGACGGCTCGGAAAATCACGTCACTACAATATCCTGTTTGTTTTTAAAGGATGTTTTGGCCTGAACCAGATTTCCGCTGTTTTTTTACAATTAATCAACAGGAGCATCTTTTCCTACCAGATGATCAGAACATGAAGATAAACGTTTGTTGTCCTGAATCTTCACCAGACTGTGACTCGGTTCAGAAACCGTGAAGTGAAAGTGACTTTTGCAGACACTCACTTCGGGTTCACACTCTATTCTGGTTAGTCGACATCAACCTAGTCATACGACTTTCACTCTTCATCGGTCCATCGTTGCCGGGTTGTGCTTTGCAGGCTGCACGGAGAATCACAAACCAACTTTTCTGCTTCTGCAGCGAAAGAGTTTCAATAAAGAGACGGAGTCAGAAACTGAGAGTAACCGGAACGTCGCTTTAGACCCATGGAAACATGAAACCTTTCTAATGTGATACTGCGTCTTTACCGGCACTTTAAATTCCACACTGACACGACGGGGTTAAAGGTTCAAATACAAGAGGAGACAAATCAACTGTGACGAAATATATTTATTTGTCTTGCATTGTAGAAAATCGTGTGCAAAGATACAATACGTTAAAAAAGATTTACTTACAAAACAAGTCTCAAAAAATGCTACCGTTTAAACTGCTCAGATAAATATGAGAGTTTTTAAAAAAAGGTCAGAGGAACAAAAGAGCTCAGTACAGATTGGTCTTCTTCATGACCCTCAAGAACTCCTGCTCGTTGACCTCCCCGTCTCCGTCCCGGTCCGCCTCATCAATCATCTCCTACGAGGAGGAGAAACACGGTGCCATTAGAAACACAACGCTCCACTACAGACACACTTCAGCATGAGAGTCTCACTCGTCCGACAACATGAGTCATACAGGTCGTCTCAGGCTCCTCACAAACAACACATCTAATATCACATGTGAATATTACAATGTCGGGGGAACTATTAAACCAAAGAACACAAGTGTTACAGTTTTATCGTAGTAGTAAAACTTACTTCCGGAGGCTTGTACTTTCTTGACTCTAAAAAAGCGTCAGCTAAATGAAATGTAATGTAATAATGTTTTCTGCTGGAATCAGAGGAGACATGATCTTTTTTCAGTGTTTCTTATCTTCGAGAGTGTTAAATAGTTTCAGTGTGTGGGATTTTTTCTGGGATCTTGAGGCAGAAATAATCACGTTGTGATCGATGTTTAACCATCTGAGATTAAAAAGCGTGTTTTCATTAACTCAGAATGAAACATTAACATCCACATGGAGGCTTACACACTCCCATGGTTCGCCCAGAGTGGACAAACTAACACCAGCTCTCGAGGGAGTGTTTCACAGTTTAATGTCCCCTGAATGTCAATGAAGGTCGTCCCACTCCCAAGAGGAAGGTGGTGAAGTTATATTCTGTCGGTTGTAATGTGCAACGTCACCACCAGATGTCAACAAATCCATCCCAGTCAACCTTTAACTATTATAACAGATCTAATGTAAGAATAGAACAGGGATCTGACTCGTGGGATTTACCAGCCAAGGATTTGCACTTGAATGAAATAATCAATCCCCACAAAACTATAGGTGGAAGTTAAAAACTTGAAATATAGAAAAGTGGACAGACGCCAGCCACAGTACCTGTAACTCCTCG
Source organism: Platichthys flesus (assembly GCF_949316205.1). Lineage (NCBI taxonomy): Eukaryota > Metazoa > Chordata > Actinopteri > Pleuronectiformes > Pleuronectidae > Platichthys > Platichthys flesus. Next base: position 3,201,439 of record NC_084952.1, on the reverse strand, counting down.
TCTGTGAGATTCTCTCCCAGCTCTTTGGCAACTCTCTTGAGGTTTTTGAATGAGATTTTCCCCGTGCAGTCATCATCGAACAGTCGGAAAGCTTTCATTATTTCCTCTTTAGAGTCCTTTTCACTCTGTTAACGACCAAACAACATACGTCACACACAGCAATTTGAACCGGTCATGAGAAGCAGAATTATCATGGTCCCTCTGAGATGTTTCCAGGTTCTCTCGTGGAGCAGCAGCGTCTCACTCACCATTTTCAGGGTCATCATACTGAGAAAGTCTGTGAAGTCGATGGTCCCGGATCCTTCTTTATCGATGTCCGCGATCATCTTCTTGATATCGTCTTTCTTTGGCTCAAACCCGAGAGCTCTCATGGCGACCTGTGGCGCGAAGGAACAACACACGTGACCACAAGGCAATGCAAGGTTTTTCCGAGGCACAGAAATACAACATATTAAAAATAGACTAATCCCATAAAAATAGCACCAAATCATTGGATTAAAACAGATTAAGCCAGTAAAATGCATTTAAAAGATAGGAAATGTGTTAAAAACTACGAGAAAGCTGCAGTTAACCACAATGTTTTCAGCTCTGTTTAAAAATAACCCACAGTTCACTCACACCTCAGTTACACAGGTGGGGAGCAGAGAAACTAACGCTGGATAATGAAAGTTCACTCATTATCCACTCACCACTATGCCGATGGACGGAGGGGTGAAAGTGTTTGAGTCCACAAAACTCTTCTGGAGTTTCAGGGGTAAACTTTGTTGCAGCCAGATCTCAAAAAAAAAGATTTTATTTTTTTCCATGACTTTTCCAGGCCTGGAAATACACATTTTAAAATCCCATGACTTTTCCAGTTTTTTTCATGACCGTAGGAACCCTGTTTACACCATGTTTTAGTCTAAATGTCCTCTGATACCCTGCTTGTTACCGCTGCAGTAAACTTGGGAGTTCTTGCAAGAGGAAATCTGCGAGAACTTGGACATCAGGGCTAAAGATCAGCTTGGATGACACCACAGGAGCAGGATGGAGCCATGTTATGGTTTTTTTCTGTGTTTTTTCTAGGTTTGAAGAAGTGGTCACCAGTTACTTCAGTTGTATTGGATTTGGCTGCAACTGTTGTTTACTCTGAAAGTTCACATATTTTTGCAGCTTCTTGAACAGAGCAGAAGCTGCAGTTGGTTTCTACCGAGCTTCAGTGTCTGTGTTCGCCTCCAGTCTGACCTGCTCTCGCTTTTTTTTTTGTATACTTCACCAACTAAAATATATATTTTTAAGCTATTAGGCTGCAGCTATATGTTTTTATTTATTTCAAAATAGGGTACTTCTTATTTCATACATTTTCCACAAATATGGGGAGAATTCAAATAGCCCTATGTCAACAGTTTTCTTTATTGTTCTATAATTTCATAAATGCAACAAACTATAGTTTAGTATAGTATAACTTTATATACAACTTTATTAGCTTTGTTATCAAATATGTTTTGCAGCTCCAGACAAATTTTATTTGGGAGAATAGGGTCCATTGCATTGCTTAAAAAGGCTACTGTTTAAGGCTTTGATTAATACAAATATTTCCCCCTAACTAATCTTGTGTAATTTTTTGCTGAACATAAATCAGCATAATAAAGAATACAATTATTAAAATGATAGGCTAGGTTTCAGTTAAGAATTAGTTGAATACCATTGTAATCAAAATGTCGATCAATAGTGGTCAAATCTTAAACAAAGGTCTATTAATTCGGCTATATTGTGGTACATAGACAGTCATTGAGGCACAACAATAGTTTTCTGGTTGAATGTTCAGCTCAAGTCTAGAAGGCCCTACAAGTCATGATCAGAGGAACATGAATCAGAATAAGTTCAGGTATTGCACATCTTTAGCATACCACCCAAAAAGCCACTAGAATGCAGGAAATAACATCTACTTAGACCAACATTTTCAGGGGGTGGACCTTCAGCTATGTCTTTGCTTCTTAGAATGTAACCAATGTAGTCCATCTCCAGTAGGCCGCCCCATCAACGACCTCGGGCCCCAAAAACCACCAGAATGAACAACATGGATACAACGGCAAATTCCTATTCACTGATATTTGAGCCACCAACGTGTATGGCTGAGTGCGCTGCAAACATTTTGGTCACCCCCGACAAAATGTCACTCAAAGGTTTTTTGAAAAGTTGGCAGCTCTGCTGTACACACACAGAACGGGGATCTGACCTTTAGCTCCTTCACGTCTATGGTCCCAGTCCCATCGGTGTCGAACAGGTCGAACGCCTCCTTGATCTCCAGCCGCTGCTCGTCGGTCAGATCCACTTTGGGACCCGCCTTCTTCCTCGGGTTCACCGCCGGAGCCGCTTTCCTGTAGCCCGACGCCTGCAACAGACAACAGGTCAGTTCTGCAGCCGCCATGCTAGCTAGCTAGCGTTAGCTCCCACGCCGCTGACGCACAACAACAACAAACAGCCTCCGAGCGGGAGATAAAGCCTAACGTAGAACACTATACGTTGATTCAGGCTCAAACATGTACGCACAAGTTTTTACCATTTCAATGAAGGGATTCAAACCAGGAACCGTCTGCGCTGCGTTCGATGCCCGGACGTCAACAAACCAGTAGGAGCTCGGATCGTGGCAACGGTAGTTAGGACGCGGCAGCTCGGAGAGGCACTTCCGGTTTCAATGAAGCTGCCTTTGATGCCACGGTGGTTGGAGGCAGCTGCCACCGGAAGTGCCTCAACGGGAGCTGCCGCTGCCACGATTTGATCTGTAAGCAGCGGGATCGACTCCTGTCTGTCACGTGACACAAGCAGGCGGCCAATAGAGTCTGCGACAGCGCCGTGACGCCCCGCTGATTAGCCAATCATAAAGCGGGATGGGCGGGTTTTAAAACAGAGTCAGCCAATGGTAGAGATCGCGTCCTTGTCTCCCAGCAACCGGGACACTCCCCGCATGCGCAGTGCTTGGTGTCTGAAGCCGGATCAGCTGGGAGCGGAAAACAGACATTTATTATTATAATAAAACAAGGTAATGTTCTATGTTCTTTATATATGTTTTGAGGTTTATATCGCAGGGGACACGTGTACGTGTGACGTCACCTCAGCCTTTTTTATCCACAGCCCTGAATCTAGAAGTAAAGTCACTGTGTCTCCTGAAGTTAGCTTAACCTGCTAAAGTCTGCTCAGCTGTTGGTCTCATGCTTTGTGTTTGGTGGAGTTAAGATTAGTAACCGTGATGCAGTTTGTGTAGAAACGTTTTGTATAAAGACAGCGAGTGAGTGAAGCTGCTGCAGGAAACATTCTTCATTTGCTATTGAATAACTTTTAATAGAGAAATAAACTCATAATTAATCAACATTTGAAAAAAGGCACATTTTTACTGCACGGGCGGTATTTACTCAACTTGATGAATGAAACGAGAATATGTGTGTTTTTTTCTCTGCAGAAGATGAAACATGTAAGCGTTTCTCCTCCTTCCACGGTCCAGACCCCTGCAGTGATGCTGAGGAGCACAGTGATAAACCCTCGACAGCCTGTTGGGCTGCAGGAGCTCGCAGCGTTGGCAGCGGTGGCCCATTCTTCTCTGGGCCCTGATAAAAGGTACAAATTTATCCAAGATGACACAAGCGGGGAGTCGGCTCTGGTGTGCTCGTGTTTTCGCATCTTTGAGAACCTGGAGCTGAGCAGCGCCGTGGCCCAGCTGGTTCACGAGACTGTTCAGGCCCAGCAGAAGGTCTACAACACGGGGTCAGGGTGCCTGCTGTTCCTGGCAGGGGCGTGGAGCCGGGCCGCGCTGGAGTGCGTTCACAGAGGAATCTCAGTGTCGCGCATCATCTCGGGGATGTCGGACGGGTTCGATATATGTGTAGATGTCCTCAGGAAATGTAGCATCTCAACTGAAGGTCTTGGTGCAGTGAAATCGAACAGTTCCACAACAACACGTCATGGTTTAGGACTTCAGGTGTCAAAGGAACCTGTCACGGAGGATTCACGGGCATCGAGTGTTGGTCACAAGACTCTGAACACCAGTGGACACAGGAAGATAAAGCTCAGCAGATATTTCTGTCAGCCTGAGTCTAAAAATGTCTCAACAGCACCACAGCCTCACCAGCTCTTTAACGTTGCACATATTGCTGAGGGATTGAGTCACGGTTCTGTCCGAGCAATGAATCTAGTCGTGGAAGCCGTGAAGCTGCAATCAGAAACTCATCAGGATATCAGCTGCTCCACATTTGACGTCACCAAAGTGGTGACTTGTGTCGTACCTGGTTTACCAGAGGAGCGTGCGTGTGTTCTACCAGGATGCATCGTCCTTCTGTCTGATGAACAGGCCTCAGTGGCCCATCATTTAAAAGATCAGCCTTTGAAGGCCGCTCTCATCAATGGAGATTTGTCACACACCTTCCGCCATCTTGGCTTCAGCAGACCAGCGGGGGTGCAGCACGTGAGTGAGCAGTTGGCGTTAGGTTCAGACGAAGAGGAAGTGTGGATGGTGAAGGTTGTGGCACTTCTGCTGAATCTGGAAGTGAACCTGATACTCGTGAGTGGGCTCGCGAGTGAGAAAGTGATTCAACACTGTTGCAGACGTCGTGTGCTTGTTGTGGACACA